>NC_088872.1:30925976-31123476 GCF_032884065.1 Artemia franciscana | reverse complement strand
TATATATATATATATATATATATATATATATATACATTCTCTCTAGTGAGTCAAGGCTACTCTCTTGAGCATAATATGGTTGTTTGTCCCTGATTGATTTGTCTTATCTAAATTACATTTTGGTAATTGCCAACAAGATAGATGTGAATGAGCAAATATTTTTCTGTGGTCCTGATAACCGCTTCGAACTGCGCTTATTTGATTAGTTAGATATCATATATTTTACAACCTTACCATTTTTCATTTTATATATGACTATCCTTCTGTTTTCCTTTTTTTTTTCTTTTTTTTTACATATGGCTTTTGAGCCAAGAAAAGAACGGGCACTTGCAGACCCTTATCCGTTAACCCACGAAACAATTCCGCGAGGGGTGGCTGTGCTGGTAGTAAAACTTTGAATAAAAACATGTCTAGTTAGAAAAATATTTTCTTTGATACCCCCCCCCCCAATCCTGGGATTTATTCTCGGTATACATAATTATGCAAATGTCTGGATTCACAATAAACAGAAATTCTTTTGATGAATAAGTTGTTATCAGAATCCTGTTCTTTTTTTTCAAAAATTATGGTTACAATTATATTGGCATGGTTTTACGCTCTACTTACAGTTCCTTACTACGAACTGTTCAATGTGACTTCTATTGTCAATTATCTCCTGATGAACAATAAAAGAACTATTCTTAGATAAATCTGCTCTTTTTCAGTAGATCCTTGCATTTTATATTATTTCATATTTTAGACCTCAGCTTGTATGAAAAGCGGAGCATATAAAATAGTGAGACAAATAGACCTCGTTTTACACATATTCCGCGGCATATGTAAATTTTACATGCGTTATAGGACCTAAAGGGTGAAACTCCATCAAGGGCTGGACATACGTAGCTTTTTTAGCGCCAACTTACCAAATCAGCGCTAAATTGAAAGGAAAACGGCAGCGACTTGAGGTTGAAAATTTTTCTTGTTTTCGGAGCCGATTTTAAAAAATACGGCACCGACTTTCATCGTGATTATGAAAACAAAGAATTCCTCAATCATTTCCTTCTAATTAACAGGAAAATCAAAAGAACTAAATAACAATAACAACAATTAAATATTTAATAATAAAAGAAATTCGTAATTTAATAACGAAATAATAAAACGTTAGTTAACTTTTGTTAATTGAATAAAATTTAAAAATCAATAGTAAAAGAACGTCATAATAGTAATAATAAAAGAACAAAATAATAAGTTGAGATCAATCCTGCAACTATTGATAAACTGCAGCTGACTATTGTCGTCCATGATGTTTAGTTTTGAAAGTATCGCGCAAAGGGTATTGTTTTCTCACCGCTATCGTTTGACCACTGATCTGCTGAAATCGGTGCTGAAAAAGCCTACGTGTGCCTGGTCCTTTAAGAAAATATTTGAATGATTAGCTTATTCAGGTGATTATTCGACCCCGTCAACTATTAAAAGTTGTTTATTAATTTGAAAGTTAAGTTTTTAAAGTTTTGTCTCCTCGTGGCTATGATCTTCTAATTCAGGTAAAATCTAATAAATAGTCAAAAATAGTCTGGCTTTTTTTCAAATTCTAAACTACAGTTGGAATTATAAATTCACAACATTCGGCCCAACTTCTGATGATTCCATGGTCACAAAAAAAAAAATTCATAGCTGCTGTTAAATGGCTTCAGTTAACGCTTACACCATGGCATTACAGTTATGAACAATTTAATGCAAAAGTAGCCGATAAAAGTAGAAAAAATAGCAAAATAATGCAATATCTTCATTGTCAAATTCCACTAAAGTCTAAAAGGTCAAAAAGAAGTCAATATATTGCAACGAAACTAGATTAGTATAACTTACAAAGTACTCTAGAAAGCTTTTGTATAAAGTCCCCATATCAAAACAAAGCATTCTATTCACAATTGCTCGCTGTTCATGATCCTTTGGGTAAAGTTTGCAGTCTCCTTTGCCATACTTATCTACCAGATACATCAAAATGGCTCGACTGAAAAAAGAAAGATTATGTAAGTTTAACTTAAAAATACGTTATCTATGTTAGTTGTTTTAAGCTATCTACAAACATAGGGCTGAGAGAGGGGTACTCCCATGGTGTATAGTCTCCCTAGAGAACACTGGTCCAATAGAGGGGCCAGAGAACCTTAGGGTCCAACTCCACAACGTAATATGCATCAGAGGTATGGTATAAGAAAACAAGTTAAAAGATGAATCGGAATGGCAAATGTAGTTTGACTAATATTAGACATGTAGATATTCATCACTAAATCATATTAAACTAGACCTACGTTGCCTGAGCAACGCGAAGTGTTGCGGCAACCTTTGTCTGGCTTCACCGAGTAAAGTGTTGCGAGAGCAACCCTTTGGTTTTGTTTCTTTGCTATCGGTTAAACGCTGAAGTTGTCAGCCTATCGAAGCTTTTAAAACGTTATGTTCAAAGAAGAACGAGATCAGTAATCACATGATCAAAGGCTATTCCTCAGCGTTGAAAAAAAAAAACAATAACAAAAGAATATCGAAAGAAGAGACTAAATTGACTTTGTAGCCAGTTGAACTTTATCCTTTTCAATCGTAGACATCGTGACGGATCAAGACTTGGAACAATATCTTATATAATCTAGTTGGTATTATAAAGCTATCCGTAACTTTTCAGGATCAAAATACCATAGATGACACTCTATTAATTATTACGAAACTGCCTGGTTGTTTTACGTTATCGTTTGTACCCGTTGAGTAAACACTTAATTCTAGGTTACAGTGAGTATGGGTAGGCTACACCAACTAGCAAAACAAGCCCCTCTTCACTAAAGATGATTGTAGCCTAACAGACGATTATTACTTTCAAGTCCCCTACATGTCTTACCACTGGAACAAACTCGGTCTTACCATCAAATACACTGGAAACAAATAATAGGTACACCAAATAGCAAAATTTGCAAACCCCTCACTGCCGAAGATGATTATAAGCAAACAGCCGACCTTTCCTTACAAGTCCCCTACATGTCTCACAATTGGTATAGGCTTATTTTTGGTTTCACTGTGTACCCTTCTAGTGGAGTTGTCAACCCCTTGAAAATTTCAAACTAGTTTATCTCGTGAAGGAATTTTTATACCAGAAAATGGATGACATATATTTTGATCAGCTCATCAAGAGCTATCGATTGCCGTCGAAAAGAAAAATTCTGTCTGTCTTATTTCAAAAGTTGATTTTTTTTTGCCGTAGGCCAACTTTTTAATGACACCACTTAGAAAGGAGCAAAGGATAAGCTCCAATTTCTTTAGCAATGACATAACTTTTAAAGTTTAAGAGGTACATCTGATAACATTTCTCTACCTCAATCCCAAGTCCGAAAAAAACAAATGATAAACCCAGCCAAAATCATGGCAGCACTTTCGGACCCGTGGGAAAATGCCGCTTTTTTGCTTCTGTAAATTTTTCTATTTATCACTCAAAGAAGGTACATTGGCTGTGGGGCCGGGTAACTGCCGCATATATTTAACACTTAAAGATTTTAGTCTATATTCAATTTGAAAGTGGTGACTGCCTGCTTGCCTGCTAGAACGGAGCTTTCCACTCGAAAGCAGAAACAAGGTTTGATGAAACGAAAGCTTGGCTGCACAACTTCAGATACTCCTCTCTGACATAGGCTATATAACTCCATTTTACTTCGCTCACCATAGGCTCTGGCTCGTGGACAAGCAAAAACCATCCTTTTTGGCCCCAGGCAAGAGTTCTGCGGAGCTTTTCAAAATGTAATGCCATATTCATCAATCCGGCCTGAGGTCCGCACTTTCCGTAAAAACCGCACAGGTTAGACCCTTATCAGTTTCCAGGAATAAGCCGACATCGGCGGCATAGGAAAAAAAAAACAAAAACCCGGGAACCAGGACAAAACCAGTGTTGCTCTCGCAATACAATGATGTAAATATTTAACAAATATTTATCATATTATAGTAATGTAAATAAGCAAAATATTTGTAACGCTTATTTTCTAGATCACCTTTTGTTTAAGGGACCTACTTTGTCAATACTCGTTTTTAAATGACTAAAATAAAAATTTTGGAACACAGAATCCCCTCATCCTTAGGAGTCAAAACGAGCCTTTGATGTCGGACAGCCAAATACAACTGACCGAAATTGAAAATGTAGTAATCCACACTATAAAAGTAGTTATCTATTTAGAAGTTAGCTCCTGGGAAACTAAGGAAAGCCAACGTCATGTTACACCTCAATAAGTAAATTTTTGAAAAAAAGTATTTTCAGAGTTCCGTTTTTAATGTGTTTAAACAGGGTAAAAGTTTTCGCGGCCTAAAACAAATATTTAAAGGTTAAAGTCCCTCCTTTTTAGTATTACCTCTACCAGCCCCTTTAGCAGCCTGATGAAGAGCAAACCACATCCCATAGTAACTGCAAGTTTGAAAACGCGTTTTGAAAAAAGAAAGAAAAAAAACCATAAACAACTGGCAAGTGACAAAAATGCCGTTTGAATCTGATTCAGAAATGGTAACTATTGTTTAGGTTAATCTAGTAGCGAAAGTTTGTTACAGAAAGAAATTATACGAATTTAGGAAAACAGCATGAATCCCCCTCACTCCAAAACTGCTTATCTTTCGAGGGCCCGCGATTATCTCTTCTTCTTTGTCTCCGATTCAACACAGTCATAGTCTCATTTAGGGTAAAGATTTCAATTGAATTGAGTAAGGCTTAAATTGAATATGCAAATCAAGCTTAAAACGAAAAAAAATATTTTGCTATTGAAGTATAAATGAAAGCCAAAATGATAAAAAATTAAGTAAACAATAAATGCAAACAAATATACAATAGATACTAATATAAATGAATAAATAAATTTTAAAATGAGTGAAACTTAAATTGAATATGTAAATCAAGCTTGAAACGAACAAAAATCACCATAAACAAGAGTTTGTTTATCGCCTCCTTCTCTCACTATAAAAGTTCAACCTACTCCGTCATTGGCACTTTGCTAAAACGAATTATATTACAAATATTTTCTTTTGTCCTTAATATTGAAAATAAACATAAAACTTACAGTAAACTTTTGAACTGATGAGCTTTCAGCAATCAATATCATTATACATCAAATATTCAGTTTAATTTATTAGATTTTTCTAAGATAATAAAGTTTTATATGTTCTTTGGAGTTCACTTTCTAGCTCGTGAATAAAGCTCACAAGCTTAGTCTTTAAGCTTAGAAGGATCATATCTCGACTTTTTTCCTCGCTTCTGTTTTTTGTTTTTTACGTTTTTTCCCAAATGATTTGAGTTCTCCTAAGGCCTAAGAAGCAAAATAACGAAAGTATACTTTCTTATAGAAGTACAAAATCTTAAATTCGTTTAATGTCCTTCATTTTTATAGATCTCTTTATATTTTATATGAGACGGTATTCCGTAAACAATAGTATTTTTTGCTTTACACCAATGATAATATACCCGTTGGAATCTTTGTTTGACAAAATTCCAGATTTTCTAGGGAAACGTTAAGAGGGATGTAAAATTAAATCTACATACCTGTATGCACAATCCCCTATTTTAACAAAAACTCCTGAGACTATTTTAGTTTCATCACCTTGAAACAAAAATCTTTATTTAAGGATTATTGGGTATATTCTTAAAACAGAAAATGAACAAAATTCATTTAAAAAAAGCTTTTCTGCTGGAAGCAAGAGTTAAGATGAAATTTAAAGCGAACAAAAATTATTGCTTCGCAGTTTATGAGACATACATCTGCAATATTGATTCAACTAAACTGACACATAATATTTCCCTAAATCTGCAGATTTCCGAAAAACTAGCCCTTTACTGATAATTGATCTTATTTCAAGTTTTGAGAGAAATAGAATTGCATAAGAGTATGGATTTTATTTTTGTTCACTTTGGGCGTCATTTATTAACTGATAGTAACTTATGCTCTGTTAAGATGGAATCGTTACTCGATTTTATTTCTGATCGTCTTATTTTTAATATGGCTCCTTATTTTTCTCCAAAAAGTACTTCTTTTTGGATTTTTTTTTATTTGTTAAAATCAAAGTGATTACCTTGAAAATTATACATCGGTTTTTCACTGGGGTTCCCAAAACTCTTCGGGACCAACGCGTTAAAATTAGCAAGAAAGGGATGCTTTTAGTGTTCCTCTACAAAGCTTGCGGGTACTGAAATCTCGCCATTTCTCATGGTACGATTAAAATTAGTATAAAAGAATGCAGGTATAAATACAGAGGTGATCCGCACGTTTTTTCATATAGATCCTACGGAATTCTAATACTATAAGTTTTAGAAGTATATACATCGCAAATGGTTTAAAGCTGGACATTATCGAAGTGTTGGCCTTATTATCTACAACTGTAGATATTAAGTGTGTATTAAGCGTTTCCATATTGTTAGTCTTTTTCTTTGACTTGAATCTATTTGCTGAGCCACGTGGCTTTCCAAATCTAAATGGTTTTAAGGATTGTGTAATCGCACCCTGCAGATGATAAATTCGAATATTTTTCCCCACGGCAGCGCACTAATAAATATAAAAATGGCAATCGTTATTAATCCAAACGTTTATTTATTCAAGAAATTAGTTAAACTCAAAGTCAAATTTGCTATCACAGAAAAATTTTCATATTTTTTCAAATAGTGACAACGCAGAAAAGATTAAATTGCTAATTTTTGCCTGTTACTAACCCCTAATACTACTGGCCAATTAATGCAGCACCAAGCCAACTGAGGTCAACCCAACTGTGTAAGCTCCTCCTTGACCCCGTTCTTTTCAAAGCATTGCTTTTTACCCCCCCCTCTTCTACCCATCCCTCCACCCTCATTTATTCCGGGCCTAGCCGAGTCGATCTTCTTAAAATTAATTTTTAAAACTAATCTTGCGCCCTGAACTGTTAAAATCTCCAACAGTTCCTTCCCTTCGCTAAAATTTTCATCAAGGGCATTCAAATGGTTTACATTTTCTACTCCATCAATTGATTAGAAAGCTTAGGAACTGCATCGCTGTTACATAGAACAGACTGAAAGTAACTAATAGCTTACATCTTTAACTACGAAATGCGTGAATGAAAACGAAACAGCTTCGAAGTTCTTTGTAGCAGACTAAAACAGTCTGAAATCCAGACAGCATCCATTATTGGCTTTAAAAAAGAACAATACTATCACATAAAGTTTCTGAAAGTACTGTTAAACAATTTATGCCGATCCTTTTAAGCTGCTATGAAAAATAATTGTCGAAACAAAAAAGCAAATATTACAATTCCAGTGCAAAACAAACTGAATTTTTTCTATTCGTGTTTAAGATTTATTGGGGTATGTTTAATAGTATTGTAAGTTAGTTTTCAATTTATTTTATAGTTCTATTAAGTAAAACAACCATCAAAATAAAATGATTGTATTCGAAATGCAGTATTCAAAATTCCCCGTCAGAAACAGGAGTGGATAAAAAAAAATGCTTCAACAAAGGAACAAAGCATGTTTTCGGAAAAGATGCGGTAGTTCTGGTAATGAAGCTAAAGCGAAGATGTACTGCCCAAAAGAGTGATAAGCAGCGATTTTCACAGTGTGATAACCCAGACCCAGGCCACTTTAAATGGAAAGGCTTAAAAACGTGCATTAAAAAAAAGTTGTCTGATGAGAAGAAAATGGTTTCTAGGACTGATTCAGGAATAGTAACTGTCATCCCGTAATCTTAACGGGAAAAGTTCAGTGAGAAAACAACATTTTTGGGAGCTTTGAAAAAGAGCTTCAAACCCTTCTAAAACTGTGACAGATCGAAACTGAAAAGTGCACAATTGGAATTGCCATGGTCGAAGACCCAGTAGACGAGAAATACTGTTCCCCACCTTGAACAGCAAGGAAGATCAATTTTGTGCACTGTTGACAACAATTTTTTCCTTTTTTCTTTCTTTTTTTTTTCAATCTATAAGTGCCATATGACACCAAAATAGACCTTACTGGTGTCATTTTTTCGAGTTTAAAATCACTATTCTTGAATATTCTCCTCCAAGACCTCTTAGTAAGTTTTATTAATAGTCAGATTACTATCAGGCTACTACAACGTAGTAGATAGATGTTTAGTGTCCCGATTCACAGTTATTGGTCATACTTACGTGTTTTTTTGGGTTTTTTTTTTACAAATTCTCTTGGTGACGTCATCATAAAATGCCATACACTACCAAAATTAGCACTTTAGGTGCCATTTCAAGAGTCAAAAGGCAGTGAAGCGTTAAAAGGGTACAATTATAATCAATATGATCTAACGCCCTTTCAGTAAGGGTTTTGAGGCCTAAATTTTGAAAATCGGACCTAAAAACAAAGTTGACGTGAATACTGTATTAGCAATTTATTAAACAATCGTTGACTGACTAGCAGGCCACTGTAGCATTGTAGAGAGATTTTTAACGGTTTATTTCATAGCCCTTGATCACATATATGTGCTTTTTGCTAATTTATCTTGACGATTCTATAATGGATTGCGAATGACGTCAAGAATGCAACTTTTTGGTGCCTTTTCTAGAGTTGGGAAGCTGGTAAGCATAAAAAGAATACCATTATAATCTCCACGGTCAAAAACTCCTAATTGTAGGTTTATAACTTCCCCTCTTACAAAATTTCCCCAAAACCCCGTTCGTATTTTACAATTAGAAAATACGTTTAAGAAAACATATAATGAAAAAGATTCAAATTTGAGTTTGCAATACCAAATCTTGCTTTTATTTATATTAAGAGAAAGAATAAATTTCAAAATTTTGAAAAAGAGCTTGAAACACTGATTTTTTTAAACTCTTTTTTTCTCCAGAATTAGGAGGGCCCAAAAACACCGTAAAAAAGCCTATCTGCTCATGGTCTTTATGGCTACACCCATTTCCCTAGAAAAAAATAGTCCTTACTACGCAGCCGTAACGTAGCATATGGCACCAAACATAGAAAAGTGTCGCACCATTTCCAGATCCAGACTGGATGAGTTTGGAAGCATAAACGGTTCACCAATAAAATTTCTATGGCCAAAAATTCTTCACCAGAAACTTAAAATCCCCATCTAACTTCTCCTCCTCCCAATCATCCTTATAAGATAAAATGAAAAGACGGTTTAAAAGAAACTGTTCATTTGAAAAGTATTTTCAATCAAATTCACACCTTATTCAGAAATAATTGTAATGCTTTTTGTGTTTGGCCAAAACGTAAAAGTAAATTATGAAAACATACTTTCGGGAATTTCAAAAAGTAGTGTGAAGCTCTGACCATTTTAACTTTTTCCCAGCACTAGGAAGTCAAAATGCGCAAGAAAGCGAAATTTTCCCAGTTAGGGTTTCCTTCTCCCGCGCTATCATAAGCTTTTCATCTGAGGGCAGGGGGAGGGTACCGCCCCTTCTGAATTAGTAGAATTTTCTTGTTTTAACCTTGCATATGTGTAATAACATGACTTTGATGACCAGTTCTCCTAAAATGTTGAAGCCAAAAAAAAAGCACACTTTCATCTGGGAAGTCCGAAATTCCTTACCGCTTTGTGGCAGAAGTATTGCAATAACAGTAAAAATAATTTCTGTGAAGTTTATTAACAATCCATCTAAACTTCTTTTCACGTCCTTTAGCGTTTTAAATCTTTGTGTAGTTCAAATAGGACAATATCTCGTTAATAATTAATTTTTTTCTGCAACTCCTCGTAGATACCGATGGTAATATTCTTATAGGACTCTTTACGGTTCAAAGTTACCCATTTTTTGTGCGAAGTTTGATAGGCTTTTTTGAAACAGTAGCGTCGTCAATTTTTTCCAATGAAAATACTAAAAAAAGACATTTTTCAATGAAAATACCTCCGAAAAGGTATTTTTCAGAATCTGAGGGGAGGAGTAGGATGCAGCCAACCCTTCGAATTGACGCCACTGCTTCAGACTAAACTTATGTATAGTGCCTTATTTTAGCACAAACTCTCGTTAATTTCTTTACTTTCTTCGCCTAAAATCTTTTTGTAAGATTAATTGTGGATACCTAAACATGAACACAAATTAATTTTTTTCCAAACGAAGTTGTTTTGATGTAGGCTATAGTTGTTTTGAAAGCTTACAACAAACAAAAATTGTTGCTTCGCAGTCTATGCAGCATATATGCGCAAAAATGTTCAAATAAACTAGGCTATTCCTTTATATTTATAGAATTATAAAAAAAGGTGCTGCCCTGAAAATTGAGCTTCATGAGTTCTTTTTTCAAAAATCAAGTTGTGAAAGACTATTTTCATAACATCAGAGAGTTAATTTTACTTAACCGCGTGTGATGTAAGTCGCGACACCAAACGAAATTTTTTACGGCTATTTAAGTTACGCAAACAGTTGTGTCTGAAAAATACGAACAACTGCCAAAATTTATACAAAGAGATTTTCGAGTCACTAAAAGTTAACTTAATATGACATTCAAACTGTCACTTGAGGCTTTTCTTTAATGTCGCGGGTGTATTTTGGGAAGATAGTTTCATCTGTTTCGCACATAATTGGAAGTTCTTTTTGGAGTATTTCCAATTTGCTAATTAAGAAGAGAGAGCGAGAAACAAAAAGAAAGAGAGAGCGAGAAAAAGAAAGAAAGAGAGAGCGCGAAAAAAAACAGAAAGAGAGAGAGGTTTAAATCAAGTTCGTCTTCCCCTATAGATGGGGTTATCCGCATGTACCGTACGCGGCCTTTCTTTTGTATACCTTTAAAATTGCCTATGCAGATGATCCTATCCTTGGGTAATATTTCTTCGTCATTTGGTTAAAATATAGTGTTGTTTTTATATTTTGTTTTTTCTTCACTACTTTGTCGAAATTAAAACCCGTTTTCTCTTTGCTTAATTTTTCGCATTTGTATATGCTGATCTTAAGTTTAATATGGCCATTATTTTTCTTTGAAAAACTTCTGTTTTGGAAAGTTTTTTTAAAGTAATTAAAGAAAAAGCCTTATGTTTAATAGAGAGAAGAAGGGGCTTGTACAAGAATTATCTGGGTGATAGATCATATGAAAACAAGAGGAATGTAAAAAAAAGTGGAGAGAACATTAAAATATGAACGGAGGAGGTGTGAAGTAGAGGCCAAGGATAAAATTGCCGAGGATCTGGAAGATACAGCTAGACGGCATATTATTAAAATATTGTACTCGCATGTTAATAAATTGAGAGGGAGTAGCCAATCCGGACTTGTACCAGTTAAAGATAAAAAAAAACAAGTTTTTTTTTAACTGAAAGTAAGGAGCAACATTAAGACTTAAAAAGAACAGAAATTATTCCGTATAAGAAACGTGCTGTCCCCTCCTCAACACCCAGCTCTTTACGCTAAAGTTTTTATTATTTTAAAAAGTAGAACTGTAACAAAGAGTTATACTTTAGCGTAAAGAGTGGGGCGTTGAGCAAGCGGTCGATTCTGTTGAAAGAAGAGCATTAGCGAAGGTCTTATCCTTGCATGGTATACCAGGCAAATACATTAAATTGATTAGGACTATGTGCGACAATGACACTGCTGTGGTTAAGGTAGGAAATGAGGGTAGCAGCTGGTTCCGTATTAAATCAGGAGTAAAGCAGAATTGTGTTCTATCCCCCTTTATACGGAACATTTTGATGGCAGCAGAGGAAGTTCAATGGGAGAACAGGGGATCAAATGGGAGGAAAAAATGTCTTGGGACTTAGATTATGCTGAAGATTTAATCATCCTAGATGAAAGAATATGCAAAATGAATGAACTTTAAGATGTTTCGTGATTTTAGGGTGCTAGAATAGGTTTGAGAATTAATGTTAAGAAGACTATGCTAAATACGCAGTAGGCCTTATGCTTTTACCGTAAGGGAAACGGGCAGTAGCCAAAATCTTAGTGAAAACTATAGACATCATGAACAGTTTTGGAAAGGGCTAATAAAATTAAGCTGGATTCCCATGATGCTTGGAATAAAACATCGTTAATAAGTTCTTTATGGAAGGGAGAGGGTCAGACCTTGGAGGGAGGGCAAGGGATCAGCTCGCATACTTTTTGGAGTAAAATATCGTAAATAAATTGTTTTGGGGAGGGGGTAGGGCCATGCAGTGAGGGTCAGGAGTCAGATCATATGAATTAGGGATAAAATATCATTAATATTTTGGGGGAAGTGGGTCTGGCCATGGAGGAAGGGTCAGGGACTAGCTTTCATGATTTTTGGAATAAAATATAGCTGATAAGTTTTTTGGGGGTAGGGGGGCATGGAAGGAGGACCAGAGATCAGGCCCCATGCTCTTTGGAATAAAATATCGTTAATAAATTTATTTAGGGGGATGGATAATGTAGGGAAGGCAAGGGTTAAGCTCCCATGATTTATTATTGCAAAAATTTTTCAAAGGGAGGGAAATCGAGCCATGGAGGGCCAGGGGTCAGCTCCCATAAGCTTAGAAACAAAATTTCGCTAATAAGTTTTTTTGGGAAGGGGCACGGGCCTTAAAGGGCTAGGGGTGAATTCCAATAATTTTTGGAATAAAACATCGTTAATAAGTTTTTTTTTGTTGGGGGGGGGAGTTCGGGCCATGCAGGGAGGATCAGTGTTCAGCTTCTTTAAGTTTTGGAATAAAATATCGTTAATAAGTTTTTTGAGTGGGAATTCGAGCCTGGGCTTATCTGATCTTTGACTTGTTTTGAAAACCCTACCATAAAAACCTTATATACACCTAGGGCAAAACTCCTGCTAACGCTGTCAGTACATCAGTTATGAGCGGTGCGGAAAATTTTTTAATCTTAACGAAAATCACACCATCAGATTTAGCATGTGAGAGAACCCTATTGTACAAGTTTCGAGCTCCTATCTAGAAAAATGTGGAATTTTGTATCTTTTGCCAGAAGTCAGATCACGGATGCGTGTTTATTTTATTTTATATTTTTTCTTTTCCCCAGGGGTGATCGTATCCAACCACTGGTCCTAGAATGTTCCGAGAGGGCTCATTCTAATGGAAATGAAAACTTCTTGTGCCCTTTTTAACTGACTAAAAAAATTGGAGGGCACCCAGGCCCCCTCCCACGCTAAATATTTTCTCAATGTCACCGGATCAAAATTCTGAGATAGCCAATTTATTCAGTATAGTCAAAGACCTTTTAACTATGTCTTTGGGGACGACTTACTTCCCCAGAGTCCCCGTGGGAGGGGCTACAAGTTACAAACTTTGACCAGTGCTTACATATAGTAATGTTTATTGGGAAGTGTACAGACGTTTTATGGGGGATTTTTTGTTGGGAGGGGAGGGGATGAGAAGAGGGGGATATGTTGGGGGAACTTTCCATGGAGGTATTTGTCACGGGGGAAGAAAATTTCTATGTACGGAGCGCAGGATTTTCTAGCATTATTTAAAAAAAAACAATGAAAAAATAAAGACGAAGAAGTTTTTTCAACTGAAAGTAAGGAGCAGCATTAAAACTTAAAACGAAAAGAGATTATTACGCATATGAGGGGTTCACTTCCTCCTAATACCTCTTTACACTAAAGTATTTTGAGTAACTTCAACTATTTATTCTACGGGCTTTGTGATTCAGGGGTCATTCTTAAGGAATTGGGACAAAATTTAAACTTTAGTGTAAAGAGCGAGGTACTGACGAGGGGTTGAACCCCCTCATATACGTAATAGAAACATACGAATACAGAAGCTCGTTACGTAGGCTAACTCGTAAATTACGTACATCTTTTACTAATAAAAACGTTCGTAAAAAAATAAAAGTTTTAGTTACCTTTTTAAGTAGCCAAAACATTGAAGGGCAACTAGGCCTCCTCCCCCGCTCCTTTTTCTCAAAATCATTCTATCAAAACTATGAGAAAGCCATTTAGCCAAAAAAAAAAAAAAAATGCAAATTTCGTTTTAGTTATTCATCTGCGGAGAGCCAAAATCAAAACATGCATTAATTCAAAAACGTTCAGAAATTAAATAAAAAAAACAAGTTTTTTAACTGAAAGTAAGGAGCAACATTAAAAATAGAACGAACAGAAATTACTTCGTACATGAAAGGGTTGCTCCCTCCTCAACGCCCCGCTCTTTAGGCTAGAGTGTTTTACTGTTTTAAAAAGTAGAGTTGAGAGAAAGAGTAAAACTTTAGCGTAAAAGCGGGGCGTTGAGGAGGGAGCAGCCCCTTTAATGTACGAAGTAAATTCTGTTCGTTTTAAGTTTTAATGTCGCTCCTTACTTTCAGTTAAAAAACTTGTTTTTTTTTTTTAATTAAAATTAGAAAAAGCCTTTGAACTGAGTTTAGCATTTGGAGAATATATTTTTTGTTTAATGCTGTAAGCCATACAGGGACTGCATATAGAATCGTGCTCTCTATAACGGACAGGTGCAAATTTTTATCGAGCAAGAGGTTTTAGCCCCCAATTACATGTGTTATTAACCCAAAAACGCATTCCCTTCGCTTAACGAGTTTGATTTGACTTCCACTGACGATCCAGAGATCAGACCTTGGGTTAAAATTGTATATATAAAAAAACATGAATTTTGACAGTCAATTGGGATGCAAAACCTACTAAAATATCAAACAGTTCGTGGTAACGAACTGTAGTAAGGAGCGACCCGGCCTAACAAAACCATAAAAAACGGAATTTTGATACCAATAGCTGCATCAAAAGAATCGCATTTTAGTGCTGGTTTTAAATATATAAGTTTCATCAATTTTAGTCTTACCCGTCAAAAGTTACGAGCCTGAGAAAATTTGTGTTATTTTAGAAAATAGGGGGAATCACCCCCTAAACGTCATAGAAACCACACCATCAGATTCAGCGTATCAGAGAACCCTATTGTAGAAGTTTCAAGCTCCTATCTACAAAAATGTGGAATTTTGTATTTTTTGCCAGAAGGCAGATCACGGATGTGTGTTTATTTGTTTGTTGTTTGTTTGTTTTTTTCCCCAGAGGTAATCATATCGACCCAGTGGTCCTAGAATGTTGCGAGAGGGCTCATTCTAACGGAAATGAAAATTTCTAGTGCCCTTTTTAAGTGACCAAAAAAATTGGAGGGCACCTAGGCCCCCTCCCACGCTAATTATTTTCCCAAAGTCAACAGATCAAAATTCTGAGATAGCCATTTTATTCACCGTTGTCGAAAAACCTTATAACTATGTCTTTGGGGACCACTTACTCCCCCACAGTCCCCGTGGGCGGGGCTACAAGTTAAAAAACTTTGACCAGTGCTTACATATATTAATGGTTATTGGAAAGTGTACAGACGTTTTCAGGGGGATTTTTTGGTCGGGGGAGGGGTTGAGAAGAGGGGGATATGTTAGGGGAACTTTCTATTGAGGAATTTGTCATGGGGGAAGAAAATTTCCATGAAGGGAGCGAAGGATTTTCTAGCATTATTAAAAAAAAACAATGAAAAAATAAATATGAAAAAGTTTTTTCAACTGGAAGTAAGGAGCAGCACTAAAAGTTAAAACGAACAAAAATTGTTACGCCTATGAGGGGCTCACCTCCTCTTAATACTTCGCTCTTACGCTAAAGTATTTTTAGTAATTTCAACTATTTATTCTACGGCTTTTGTGATTCAGGGGTCATTCTTTTTGAATTGGGACACAATTTAAGCTTTAGTGTAAAGAGCGAGGTACTGAAGAGGGGGTCAACCCCCTCATATATGTAACAAAAACATGAGAATACAAAAGTTTGTTACGTAAGCTAATTTATAAGTTACGTATATCTTTTACTAATAAAACATTGGTAAAAAATTAAGAGTTCTAGTTGCGTTTTTAAGTAACCAAAAAATCGGAGGGCAACTAGACTTCCTCCCCCACTCCTTTTTTCTCAAAATCATTCGATCAAAACTATGAGAAAGCCATTTAGCCAAAAAAAAAAAAAAAAAAAAATGCAAATTTCGTTTTAATTATTCCTCTGCGTAGAGCCAAAATCAAACCATGCATTGATTCAAAAACGTTCAGAAATTAAATAAAAAAAAGCCCAAATTTTTTTAACTGAAAGTAAGGAGCGACATTAAAACTTAAAACGAACAGAAATTACTTCGTATATGAAAGGGACTGCTTCCTCATCAACGTCCCGCTCTTTACGATAAAGTTTTTTACTGTTTTAAAAAGTAAAGTTGAGAGAAAGAGTCAAACTGAGAAAAAGTTTTTTGCTGTTTTAAAAAGTAGAGTTGAGAGAAAGAGTCAAACTTTAGCGTAAAGAGCGGGGCGTTGATGAGGAAGCAGCCCCTTTCATATACAAAGTAATTTCTGTTCGTTTTAAGTTTTAATGTCGCTCCTTACTTTCAGTTAAAAAAACGTGTTTTTTTTATATTTAATTTCTATACTAAAGCGATATTGTGGTATGAAGAATGAAGTGATAAATATGAGTGATAAATTTTAACACATGTTAAATACACGTATAGGGATTCTTAAACTCAGAAAATAAGGCCCTTTTTCCATATTTTCACTACATCTTTCATACTATCCCCTGGAGTTGGAAATACTTCCGAGACATAATTAGAGCATGATGGATGGGTAAGCAATAATGCTTATAATGAACGGTTATTCTCAATAATTCCTAATAAAACGCATAGCCAATAACAGTTCTATGGTACCATTGGCATCAAATAACTTGCCTAACATACAGCTTATCCCTACTGACAGGTTCGTATAAAAGGAGGGACGAAGTTTCGGTTGAGGGTGGGGGTTTATAGGTATGACCACCCCACAAACCGCTAATACATTTCCAAGCCATAACTTTGTTTAAAAAATTCATGAAAAAAACCTTAGCCTACTCAACAAATTCATTTTGTTAGACCTTTCCCTCAGAACAAAAATCCTAGCTACAGCCCTGTCTGCTGGCGAGTAATTATTGCTTGTTATGCATAATTTATCCGAAGTGATAAATTTAAGTTTCTATTTGGCTAACAAAACAAAAAACAAGAAAAAAAACGATTTAAAATGTCAGCAAAACAATGCTCTTAAGAACATCCAATGAATCAAGGCCAGAGCATATAACATTCATGATCAGTTATGATTCACTACCTACTTTCAGCCAGATATGGAGCGTTGATTTGAAATATAACAGCAGTTTCTAGCAGTTGTCAAATCTGTGACAGCTCATGACAGATTTAACGATTTACGATGGATCATTTAGTTTTTCAAACAAGCTACCAATGAAAAATGAGTTTTACTTTTACACTCCATTAAATAATTTAAAACAGGAGGGCTTTATTTTCTTTTCCTTAAAATGGTAAGTAATTAACTTTCGACAGGCAATGTGAATGTCGACAAAAGACAAAAGCCATGCCAAGTCATTTAATGATGTTTCAAGAAAACAGAGATGAATGGTTTTGGAGAAAAGATAGGAATAATAGTCATAAAATAACGTTTTAAGTAATTCCTTTCTCATTTTTCTATTTTCTGTAGTCCGAAGCGATGATTGTTAAGTAAAACCAAAGTCAAAGGAGTAGCTTGACCATGGTTGCAACCTGGTAAAAAGACACAACATGCCATATGTATCAAAAATTTAAACGCGCCTTTGCTTCAAAACTGTCTATTGAGAAACAATTTCGAGAGGAAGCTAATTCAAGAATAATAAATACTATTCGACGGAATCAGCGGAATGATAATTTGTGGCTATTAAAACATTTTGTGATTTTTTACAGAATGGTACAATATTAAATCCAGTAGCGTGTGTGGATAAATTGCTTATAAATGGGGCAGTCCAAATCCCTGCTTTATATAAAATTTTTTCTAAAAAAATAGTGATTATTACCAAATAAATATTAGGACCACCTCAATATCTTAAAGTCTTGATTGAATTAAAACATTAAAATTATTTCTCAGACACCATAAATGTTTTTAATATTTTTTTTAGTTTACATAATACCTTTAGCGATTCTGGACAGAACATTAAAAAAAATTGACTTTTTTATGTCTTAAATACTTTCCATTTGTACTGTTGTGCGCGTCATAGATATAAAAACGATAAATTCACTATTATGGGGGGGGGGAATGATAAAACTCACCGAACTTTTAGTTTTCTTTTTCAAGGTTTTTGAATTGTTGTAATCCCTTGTCAAAATATAGGCAAATATTTTGCAGTCAGCAGTTTTTTGCTCTTTAAGAATTTAATATAAACTTCTCCACACATGGAAATCTTCAGTTTTTCCACATAGGCGTGACAAGTGTGACAACGTCATTGCATACCGATGCATGTAAAAATGACGTCACCCGCATAAATACTTTTCCCCCCAAAATTAAGGCTCTTAACGAGTTTTCTCAAACTTCTGACATATCTAAATTGTTTTTTTTTTTTTTTTTAGCCCAGAATATATCAGGAAGCCCAATTTATTCGAAAATTCATGGAGCAGTTTTCGAGAAAAATACATTCCCTTGTATATTTAATCTAACAAAATCCTTAGATAGATAAAATCCTTGTATTTTAGCTAACAAAAAAAATAATTTAAAATTTTCCAGGGATTTTTATAATTTGAATTAAAACATTAAAATTATTGCTCAGGCCCCGTAAATATTTTTGCTGTTTACATAATAACTTTAGCCATTCTGAACTGAAAGGAAAAAAAAAATCAACTTGTTTTCATGTCTTAAAAAGACATTGCTTATGCTTATAAGAAAAGAAATTTGGTAACGATATTTTCTGACAGCGATATCTACCAAGCTTCAAACTTTTGGCTTTCTTTTTTAATGTTTTAGCATTGCTATAATACCTTGTCAAATATTGAACCATTATTTGTGATAATTGCAAATTTTTGTTTTCCAATCTAATAATAACAATCTGGTTGTAATAATGTCTGGTCTGGTACAATAATAATCTGGTTGTGTCCAATCTAATTGGGAAATGCAGTAAGACAAATGCCTTGACTTTGCTCATCGAAATATTTGTAAAATACACATTTTTTTTTTTTTTTATAAGAATGGATCTGTTCACAGGTAGCTTTTAATGTAATGAATTTTCTTTCTCTTCGATGTTTGTTAATTTGTTTTAATACGAACAGTGTATTTGTTACTTAGGTGTAGGGACAGCGAATTCCCTGTGAACAAGATTGCAAGCGACATTTCATTTTGACATTTGAATTTGATTATTCTAGTAAAATTTTCATGAAAGTGAAGAGTGAACATAAACTTCTATTTGGAACTATAAAACAACTATTACAAGTTGACTGAAGAAATCTACAATTTGGATCAATCCTGCGATACCTGTGAAGTGACCGATGTGAATATGACATTTTGTGTGGATATTTTTTTCCTTTAAGTTTATGCTCTAAACTGATTTTGCGTCGATATAAAAGGCCTTAAATAGAAAAATATTTCTGGGCTTGGAAAATTATTTCCGTTAAAAATAATTTTGAAAAAATAAGTAGAAACTCTGTAAATTTTCAGTGTCAGTATTGGAACATGAAATATGCCACCTAATTTCGATACAATGTGGGTCAATATTATCTTGCAATATATATTGGATTCTAGAACCCTAAGTAAAACACGGGCTTATAGAATTTATGATGCTTTGTCTGTTGGAAATTAAAATCAGAAAAACTAGGCTAATAATACCAGAAAGTAGAGCTCGGACAATTTAATATAGTAGAACATGTTTCAAAGGACCTTGGAAATCCTTTATATACGGATATCTGAAGTATTTAAAGTAGTTCCTCTCGTGCAGTACTTCTGGGAAAGTCCTTCTCTGTGTTTGTTTTCAAACCATGTATATAGACTTTGTTGAATAAATGAATAGCTTATAGTAAAAAAACTCTTCTTCTATCTCCTCCCACACGAAGCCTTAGCTCTGAAAGATTTGGCTACACGCTTACCAGACACGCATACAAATATTGGATGGGTATTAATGCGTACCCAGACATCACCAAAAAGGAGTAGTAAACGTTTACATTGAGATGGAGGTGGAGCGTGCGTAGCTGTGCTGGCCTTTGACAGCTTGGTGTTACAGTGAACTAGTAGCAGTAGTAATAGCTGTATTTCTAAGATTAAAAGGCCACGACGACATTGAAACCACAATGGCAACCACACCTAGCCATAAGTCAGGGTGAGCATACCTACACCGTATTATTATCCACTGGTGGCTCCAGGGGGCTGGGGGCCCTGGTCCCCAGAGAATTTTTCTGGGGCCCTCTTTCCCTTTTTTCACTTTTTTTAGAATAAATTCGCCAATTTGGTCAATTATTGGCACCTTTGTCACATTGCCCCCCTGAAGATTTTGCTCATTGGCACCCCTGTCGCATTGCCTCCCTCCCTCCAGAATTTCGCTCTATATCCGTCCCTGTTGTAATCAAAAAACTATTTCACTTAATTTTATTTATTAAACAAGTAAACAATCGCCTATACTTTACACATTATAAAGCAGGGATAAAATAAAGGGAGTTCTTTATAAAATGGTCGAACCTCGCTAGCTAAATGGGTTAATGTGCACATATATTGAATAGCTTTAATCAATTTATTTTGTAGGGGGATGAACTCTTAATTGAACCTAATAATCAGCGCCCTCAAACAAAATTATCCTTAAGGCCCTGGATGTTTTGTTTCGTGTGCAAATTTTCAAATGTCTCATCTTCAAGTTTAATATAGCCTACATACGGATGTATCATCTTCCAAAGCGTAACATTTTGCCTTTAGCAACTTTACTTGTTGGCGCTTCAAACTTTAATTATAGACTAAGAATCATTAAGAGGTTATTTTCAAAGCGTCTAATGGATATAGTAACAGATGAGTCTCTTGCACTAATCATTCAAACATGAAAAGGTGCAAAAAAACTACGTACCTTTCCCAAAGAATGAAGCCAGCATCATTTATTGTTGGCACTGTGTGCTGAGGGTTCATCTACAAAAAAAAAGAATTATTAATTTTATATAAAGGAAATAATCTAATAATTCACGGACAGTTTTTTTTCTGTTTCTCTACTTCTTATTCATTCATCTCTTTTTCTCTCTCTTTCTCTTCCTCTCTCTCTCTCTCTCTCTCTCTCTCTCTCTCTCTTTCTCTCTCCCTCTCTCTCTCTCCCTCTATAATATAATAGTTTATAACTTTTAGAAAATAATTACGAGTTCAAAATTTCAGTCAAAAATTTATTACAGTAGCATAATTGATTTGTACAACAACAAAAAATCTTTTATTAGTGAAACAATCTTTATCAAAATCAATAGGTTAAATCAGCACAAAAAAATTAACCTGTTAGAAAAGTGTTTGGTTCTAAATACAAAAGAAGAATATTCCGCATTTTTGTCGAGGACATCGCAAATGCACGTTATAGGCTAATAAGGTGCAAAAAAACTGTAATGTATTTATTTTTAATTTTTTTTTTTTTTTTACTAAAATGTACAGAAAATCTGGAAAATAACATACTAAGACAAAAATCCAAAACCGGAAAAAGCCCCAAAATCGAACTTAAAGGTCCAAATTTTAGCCCAAAACAAAAATAAATTCTTCAGCTTCAAATAAGTTTTGAAGGGTCTTTTGCTATTTATTCCATAAAAAAGTTTTTCAACTGAAAGCAAGGAGCAACATTAAAACTTAAAGCAACAGAATTCTGCTGTATGTGAGGGGGGTCGCCCATTTTCAATTCTTTTCAAGTTTTGTTCGTTTTTAGTTTTAATGCTAAAAACTAATTACTAAAACGTAAAGACAATCTGGAAAATAACATACTAAGACTCCGCAAAATACAAAACCGGAAAAAAACTCAAAATCGAACTTAAGGGTCCAAATTTTAGCCCAAAACAAAAATAAATTCTTCAGCTTCAAATAAGTTTTGAAGGGTCTTTTGCTATTTATTCCATAAAAAAGTTTTTCAACTGAAAGCAAGGAGCAACATTAAAACTTAAAGCAACAGAATTCTGCTGTATATGAGGGGGGTCGCGCCTTTTCAATTCTTTTCAAGTTTTGTCCGTTTTTAGTTTTAATGGTGCTTCTTACTTTCAGGGGGGGTGCTTCCAGGGAGGGTGTAAGGAGGGAGGCTTTAAATAGTTTCGGGTGGAGGAGAATGTACGTCGCTGTGTTGGCCCCAGGTGGTTTGGTGCTGCGGTGAGTTGTTAGTAGTAGAAGTAGTCCTTACTTTCAGTAAAAAAAAAACTCACCCTCTACGAAAAATTCCCTCCCCACGAAAGATTCCTCCATACAACGTTCCTCCTGCTATATAAAATACTCTTACTCCGGACAATGCCATCCTTGGTGAAAACTCCCCCGGAAAATTTCATGCGAACGATTCACCCTGAAAAATTCTTCTTAGCATACCTTCATTTGGGAAAAGGGTTCAATTTCTGATGGTTTTCAAATCATGCCAGAAATTCCTCCCTCCGTGGAAATTTTTTTCCTTGAAATCCCCCTCGGAAATTAACTTCCGCTCTTCACCCTGACAAATCTTCCGGAAAATCCGAACCTTTCTGAAAAATTTCCCCAGACAGTTCCCCATGAACATATCCACATGTAAAATTGAGCCGGCAAAGAGAAAGTAGGACAAAAAAAAAAGAATTTCGTATCGGAATTCTGACAAATTCGCTCAGTGTAAGTTTCCCATGGAAATTTTCCCCCGGAAACTTCCCTTCCCATGGAAAATTGTCTCTGTGGAAAGTTCCACCGGTAGAAATCCCCCCCTCCTCAAAAACATTTGTATACTTCCAAATAACAAATACCATGCGTAAACAATGGGCAAATTTTATACCTTACATACACCAAATTTATACTTTAGAACGTGTCTTAGCGAAGTAGTGAAACTAGACAAGGCACATACGCAGAAATTTTTGAAGTACGATGACGTGGCGGGGGAGGGGGTCTGTTAGAGGGTAGCACAGGTATTTCTCAAGAAAGTAACTATTGTTGCAAGTATTTTGCCAGAAAAATCCTCTTTCTTGAATATCACAGAATTTGTCCTTTCTAAGTAAGCTAGTGAAACAAAACTAGGCACGCATCACAGAAATCCATGTAGGGGATGAGATTCATAACAGGGGTATAAATTCGAAAAAAAAAAACAACGGCACAAATTAACGAATTATAAGCATAACAAAAATCCTCCTAAGACTTATCACGAAAATCAAAATCATGCGGAGAGAAAAAGGATGGATGGCACCAACCTATTATAGGTGCCTAGACTGAGCAGGTTTTAAGTCACACTTTTTTAGATTTTTGACGCAATAAATTTCAAAAGTCACCGTACTGACCTTGACCTACAATCACCTTGGCTCTCTATATTTAAATATTTGTGTAACTAAAACCTTTTACAGCGCTTCTAATTTAAAACTTCAAAGCGCTACTTCGGAAATGTAATTAAATATTTGGATATGGAACGGTCCAGCGGTCATGTTCTTCAGAGACATAGTGGTTTACTCTCTTCAAGCACACATACAAGCACAGAAACTTTTTCTGGCATCGTATTTTCACGAATTGCAGTAAAAATTAAGATAGCTTCTTTGCGTGAAAAAAGTCTAATAAAAGATTTGAAAGCGATGTGTTACCTTAAAAAGCCACCCTATCTCGTCCAATAAACTTTTTTAGTTTATGTGGCCAAGCTATTCAGAATTGACTGGGCGATTTTGCCAATGCCATACCTTGTAGAGCTTGGATAAGAAATCCGAAAAAAAACGACAGAAAACTAAAAGCCGACACCTAATTTCCCGGAAATCATAGAAAAACTATTCAACTTCCTCGCTTTGTTCCGGAGATAGATATATTTAATTTTAATGAAACTTATATCATCACAACCGTAGCAATGTTTTAACGCCACCACGGTTTTTCGCCACCAAATGTTTTCCGCCATCTTTTAGTTCAGGTAGGTCAGCATAGACGTAGATATAGACAAACACATAGACATAGACATAAGAACAGACATAGACATAGACACAAATATAGATATAGACTAACCCAACCTAATCTGTCTATCCTGACCCAACTAATACTCTTGATGATGGAAGATTTCCTGGGTGGCGGAATACATACGGTGGCAGAAAACCGCGGTGGCGTTAAAACACCCATAATCATCACTACATGTGAATTTTGTCTTTAAAAAAACAAAGAAATAAATATAAGATGACAAACGGGTCTATGACCAGTAAATGAAAACGAAGAGGACACACAATCAAAAGAATATCTCCCCCGTACACAACAAGGCGTCTTCAGCGTAGAGGAAAAAAAAACAAAGAAAAAAACTAGAAACTAAATCTAAAAATATTTAACTAACAAATATATATAAAACTAAAATAGACTAACCAAAAAATATTAACTACAATTACTCACATATTACTTTAGGTAATACTCACAATAGTAACTGTAATACTAACTATATATATATATATATATATATATATATATATATATATATATATATATATATATATATATATATATATATATATATATATATATATATATATATATATATATATATATATATATATATATATATATATATATATATATATATATATATATATATATATATATATATATATATATATATATATATATATATGTATAATTTTTTATTATACATAAAATTTTATTATTATAAAAAAATATTTAAAATTATTTAAAATTTTATTTATTATACATACGACACTTATTTTTATATATATATAGATATAGATATATATAAAAATAAGTTGTCTGTCTGTGTGTCTGTCTGTGGATCAGGTGACGTCATGTTTCTGTGTTGACTGACGTCATGAAATTAGTTGTCGTCATTTTTGCTTTGACGGTGACGTCATTCAAGATATTTAAGACATATGTTCACGTAGAAATCTATTAATGTTTAAGTTTACAATGACTGATGAACTTACCATGGCAAAAGCCGATGAAGATGCTCAAAGAGTCTATGCCAAAAAACTTGCTGCTGATAGAGAAAGTCAGAAAAGAAAGCGTGCCGAGGAACTACCAGAGCAACGCGAAAGCAGACTTGCTGCTAAAAGAGAAAGTGAAAAAAGAAGGCGTGCCGAGAAATCAAAAGAACAGCAAGGAAACAGGCTTGAGGCTGATAGAGAAAGAAAGAACAGAAAGCGTGCCGAGGAATCAAAAGAACAGCAAGGAAACAGGCTTGAGGCTGATAGAGAAAGAAAGAACAGAAAGCGTGCCGGGGAACTACCAGAGCAACGCGGAAGCAGACTTGCTGGCAACGCGGAAGCAGATCAATTGCTGGCAATGGGAAACGGAAAGCTCCCAGTAGACTCAATTTCAGGACGTATACAACTACCTGCTGATTTCTGTAATTTAGTGACGTCCAAAAATGAATTGATTGAAAAAGTATTTCCGAATATTCTAAAAAATTATAAAAATAATAAATGGCTAAGTGAAAGAGCGATTCTCGCACCCAAAAATATAGACGTCCACGAAATCAACAATATTGTTTTGACCAAGATTCGAGACCAGGAAGTCCTTTACAAGTCAGTCGACACAGTTTTGGAACCAAATGAAGCGGTTAATTATCCATCTGAATTTTTAAATTCCATAGATCTTTCAGGGTTTCCACCACACGTGCTACAACTAAAAATAGGCGTACCAATAATACTTTTAAGAAATATAAACCCACCAAAGCTTTGCAATGGCACTCGACTTGCCGTAAAAAAAACAATGGAAAACCTAATAGAGGCCACAATCTTGACAGGGCCTTTTGAGGGTGAGGCTGTTCTTATTCCTCGCATTCCCATGATTCCAACGGATCTGCCTTTTCAATTTAAAAGATTGCAATTCCCAATTCGATTAGCATTTGCAATCACCATTAACAAAGCTCAAGGTCAATCATTAGAAAAATGTGGTATAGATCTTAATACTGATTGTTTTTCCCATGGACAATTGTACGTTGCATGTTCGAGGGTCGGTAAACCTGACAATCTATTTATATGCAGCGACAATTGGACAGCGAAGAATGTTGTATATTCGCAAGTTTTACGCAGTTAATTTGTATTTTGGAACCAAATGAAGCGGTTAATTATCCATCTGAATTTTTAAATTCCATAGATCCTTCAGGGTTTCCACCACACGTGCTACAACTAAAAATAGGCGTACCAATAATACTTTTAAGAAATATCAACCCACCAAAGCTTTGCAATGGCACGCGACTTGCCGTAAAAAAACAATGAAAAACCTAATAGAGGCCACAATCTTGACAGGGCCTTATGAGGGTGAGGCTGTTCTTATTCCTCGCATTCCCATGATTCCAACGGATCTGCTTTTTCAATTTAAAAGATTACAATTCCCAATTCGATTAGCATTTGCAACCACCATCAACAAAGCTCAAGGGCAATCACTAGAAAAATGCGGTATAGATCTTAATACAGATTGCTTTACCAATGTACAATTGTATGTTGCATCTTTGAGGGTCGGTAAACCTGACAATCTATTTATACGCACAGACAATGGGACAGCGAAGACTGTTGTATATTCACAACTTTTACGTAGTTAATTTGTATTGTATCTATCTATCTATCTATCTATATAAAAACGAGTTGTGTGTATGCATGTTTGTTTGTTTGTAAAAAGAGCGTTTGCATATGACGTCATTATTAGTACATACGGCTTTGTATATGCACAGACAATGGGAAAGCAAAGAATGTTGTATATTCGCAATTTTTACGTAGTTTGAAACACATATATAAATCTATCTATATTCACAGGTGGGACACAGGGACACAACTACAATGGCGCGTAACGACTTACGCGCGTGGGGGGCCTTGGGGGGGCGCGAAGCGCCCCACCAACTAGGTGTTGGGGTGGCGCGAAGCGCCTCCCCAACAGCTAGTATATATATATATATATATATAAATATATATATATATATATATATATATATATATATATATATATATATCTATCTATATATATAAAAATAAGTTGTCTGTCTGTCTGTCTGTGGATCAGGTGACGGCATGTTTCTGTGTCGACTGACGTCATGAAGTTAGTTGTCGTCATTTTTGCTATGACGGTGACGTCATTAACGGTATTTAAGACATTTGTTCACGGAAAAATGTTTAATTGTAAAATGACTGAAGAACCTACAATTGCAACAGCTGAGGAAGCTGCTCAAAGAGTTTATGCCAAAAAACTTGCTGCTGATAGAGAAAGTAAGAAAAGAAAGCGTTCCGAGGAATCACAAGAACAGCAAGAAAACAGGCTTGCAGCTAAAGAACGCAAAACCGCGCAGTTAGATGAAAATCCACCTGGACAGCGAGAGTCAAAACATATCAAAACTGAAAATGATAGCGATGATGATTGGGTTTGGGATTTTGACTTGGATAAGGTCATCAATGCCTACCAGATTTAAGTTAAAAAAACAAAGGTTTGTCGATATGTACTTCATAGTGACGCTGAAAAATAAAGACGAAAAAGAAAACTGAAAAAAGGTAAAAAACTAAAAAGAAAAAACACTCAAAGAGAAATTACAGACCGGGACACAAATGACGACCGAGACAGAGGGAATATAAGTGACGACCGGGAACCTCAAAGAGAAATTACAGACTGGGACACCCGGACACAAATCACGACCGGGACACAGGGAATATAAATGACGACCGGGACACAACTACAACGGGGACGCCGGGGGCACAGGCGGGATATATAAATGACGACCGGGACACAGGGATTGTTCGAATAGAAATTACAGACCGGGACACCGGGACACAAATGACGACCGGGACACCGGGACACAGGGAATATAAATGACGACCGGGAAACTCAAAGAGAAATTACAAACTGGGACACCGGGACACAAATGACGACCGGGACACAGGGAATATGGCAAAAGCCGATGAAGATGCTCAAAGAGTCTATGCCAAAAAACTTGCTGCTGATAGAGAAAGTCAGAAAAGAAAGCATGCCGAGGAATCAAAAGAACAGCAAGGAAACAGGCTTGAGGCTAAAGAACGCAAAACCGCGCAGTTAGATGAAGATCCACCTGGACAGCGAGAGTCAAAACATATCAAAACTGAAAATGATAGCGATGATGATTGGGTTTGGGATTTTGACGTGGATAAGGTCATCAATGCCTACCAGATTTTAGTTAAAAAAACAAAGGTTCGGCGATATGTATTTCATAGTGAAGCTGAAAAATAAAGAAGAAAAAGAAAACTGAAAAAAGAAAAAATGTAAAAAACTAAAAAATACTAAAAAGAAAAAACACTCAAAGAGAAATTACAGACCGGGACATAAATGACGACCGGGACACAAATGACGACCGGGACAGAGGGAATATAAATAACGACCGGGACACTCAAAGAGAAATTACAGACTGGGATATTGGGACACAAATGACGACCGGGACACAGGGAATATAAATGACGACCAGGACACAGGTATTTAAGAATATCGTTCAAAGACAAATTTTTAATTGTAAGAAGACCGTTGAAAGAGAAATTTCTAATTGTAAAATGACTGAAGAACCTACAATGGCAACACCCGAGGAAGCTGCTCAAAACGAATGTATTCAAGCCGAAGTAGCTGAGTTGGTAAAGCGTTATGTTTCAGGTTCTAGGTCCGATAGGCTCTAGGTTTGAACCTTGGCTTTAGCATTAATACAAAAGAAGAAAAAAACTAAAAAAGGTAAAAACTACAAAAAAACTAAAAAGAAAATATATATATATATATATTTATATATATATATCTATATATATAAAAATAAGTTGTCTGTCTGTGGATCTGTTAGGTGACGTCATGTTTCTGTGTCGACTGACGTCATGTTTTCGACTGACGAAATTACAGACCGGGACATCGGGACACAAATGACGACCGGGACACAGGCACATAGGGAATATAAATGACGACCGGGACACAAGGAATGTTCGATTAGCAATCACCATCAACAAAGCACCGGGACACAAATTAAAGGTAAAAAACTAAAACCTAAAAAAAGACCAATTCAAAAACGAATGTATATACAGACCGGGACACAAATGACGACCGGGACACCGGGACATGACGACCGGGACACAGGGACACAACTACAACAGGGACTCCGGGGGGCTCAGGGGGATATATAAATGACGATGGCGACACAGGGAATCGTCGATTAGCAATCACCATCAACAAAACTCAAGGGCAATCATTAGAATCATGAGGTATAGATCTGAATACGGATTGTTTTCCCATGGACCATTATATGTCGCATGTTCAAGAGTAGTTAAACCTGACATTCTATTTATATGCACAGACAATGGGACAGCAAAGAATGTTGTATATTCGCAAGTTTTACGTAGTTAAAAACATATATATATATATATATATATATATATATATATATATATATATATATATATATATATATATATATATATATATATATATATATATATATATATATATATATATATATATATATATATATATATATATATATATACATATATATATATATATATATATATATATATATATATATATATATATATATATATATATATATATATATATATATATAATAAATATATCTATATTCACAGGTGGGACATAGGGACACAACTACAATGGCACGTAACTAATATGGTGCGTAACGACTTACGCGCGCGAGGGGGCTTGGGGGGGGGGCGCGAAGCGCCCCCACCAACTAGGTGTTGGGGTGGCGCGAAGCGCCACCCCAACAGCTAGTATATATATATATATATATGTGCATATATATATATATATATATATATATATATACATATATATATATATATATATATATATATACTAGCTGTTGGGGTGGTGCTTCGCGCCACCCCAACACCTAGTTGATGGGGCGCTTCGCGCCCCCCCCCCCAAGCCCCCCCGCGCGAGTAAGTCGTTACGTGCCCTATTAGTTACGCGCCATTGTAGTTGTGTCCCTGTGTCCCACCTGTGAATATAGATAGATTTATATATGTGTTTCAAACTACGTAAAACTTGCGAATATACAACATTCTTGGCTTTCCCATTGTCTGTGCATATACAAAGCCTTATGTACTAATAATGACGTCATATGCAAACGGTCTTTTTACAAACATGCATACACACAACTCGTTTTTATATAGATAGATAGATACAATACAAATTAACTGCGTAAAACTTGCGAATATACAACATTCTTCGCTGTCCAATTGTCGCTGCATATAAATAGATTGTCAGGTTTACCGACCCTCGAACATGCAACGTACAATTGTCCATGGGAAAAACAATCAGTATTAAGATCTATACCACATTTTTCTAATGATTGACCTTGAGCTTTGTTAATGGTGATTGCAAATACTAATCGAATTGGGAATTACAATCTTTTAAATTGAAAAGGCAGATCCGTTGGAATCATGGGAATGCGAGGAATAAGAACAGCCTCACCCTCAAAAGGCCCTGTCAAGATTGTGGCCTCTATTAGGTTTTCCATTGTTTTTTTTTACGGCAAGTCACGTGCCATTGCAAAGCTTTGGTGGGTTGATATTTCTTAAAAGTATTATTGGTACGCCTATTTTTAGTTGTAGCAAGTGTGGTGGAAACCCTGAAAGATCCACGGAATTTAAAAATTCAGATGGATAATTAACCGCTTCATTTGGTTCCAAAACTGTATCGACTGACTTGTAAAGGACTGCCTGGTCTCGAATCTTAGTCAAAACAATATTGTTGATTTCGTGGACGTCTATATTCTTGGGTTCAAGAATCGCTCTTTCACTTAGCCATTTATTATTTTTATAATTGTTTAGAATATTCGGAAATACTTTTTCAATCAATTCATTTTTGGACGTTACTAAATTACAGAAATCAGCAGGTAGTTGTATACGTCCTGAAATTGAGTCTACTGGGAGCTTTCCGTTTCCAATTGCCAGCAATTGATCTGAAAATGTTTGACCAGAGTCATCGTTTTGCAATCGGACACGCATATTTGTAGTTAATTTTAATGTTTTTACGTGTGCCCATAAATTAAAATTTTTCAGGCAAGCATTCATTTCGTCTACAGGAGTTGATCTAGGTATTATAGGTAATATTTGCCTGAAATCTCCCGCAAGCAATATTAATGTGCTGCCAAAGGGTTTCAACTTCCCTCGCAAATCTGTCAAGCATTGATCCAGAGCCTCGAGTGATTTTTTGTGTGCCATTGTGCACTCATCCCAAATAATAAGTTTGCATTGCTGCAATACTTTACCCATCCCAGATGATTTGGAAATATTGCACGTGGGAGTTTCTGTAGAATGCAAATTCAGAGGCAATTTCAAAGCGGAATGAGCAGTTCTTCCACCAGGCAGCAATGTTGCGGCTATTCCGGACAACGCAATTGCCAACGCTATATCATTTTTTGATCGAATTGATGCCAGAATCAGTTTTATCACAAACGTTTTACCAGTACCTCCTGGCGCATCCAAAAAGAAAATTTCTCCAACGTTGTTATCGACAAAATGCATTATCGTATCATAAATGTCTTTTTGTTCCGACGTTAACTTGGAAATGTTATTTTGTACATACGACAATAGATCACTCGTACTGTAACTTTGTTCACGATCCAATTCTACACATGTCGAAACAGCAGCGATACGGTTAGGTGAAGGCATTCCCAAATCCTGAAGAGGTCTGTTTGCCATACGTACGCACAAATCTTCTATAATAACTAAAGTGTAGTTATAAATTTCTGATGTAAAATCAAGAGTCATATCTGACGTCTCTAACTGTTTTCGATGGAGTATATCTTCGGACATTTTTGACTTATATTTTTCCCATCACTCTGTAGGAGCTGATGGAGAGCAAGTTGTTAAAATGATGCCAAACAATGCACGAATTTGACTTGGAGTTGACGTTTCGCACGCGTCATTGATGCAGTTATCCCAGTGTTGGTCATTCTCCAATAAATTCAGAGCTTGGCATGCACTACGGTAAGTGTCATGTATAGTACCGTTTACAGTTCTCAAATACTCAAAGGATGTCGGACCGGGTACATTCACCAAAAGCAGGCGTAGAAAGAAGCATTCATGTTGATTGGGGTGAACGGTGTAGAGTCTTCCTATCGTGGTATCTTTGAAGAGGGTAGGTTGGCCGTCGACTGACTTACCCTGTTTCCGACGTTCAAATACTTTATTTTTAGTATTCCACGTGTAATGCGAAGGCACTTCAGTATTCAGCAGTTTTTTTGCAAAAGAATCATTTTTGCAAAGCGAAAAGAAACCGGTTAACTTTGTATCCGGTGGATTCAGGGCTCTTTGATGCACGTTGGTTTCCGAGAAATAAACACGTTGACCTAAATGTACCGCTAAATGAACAACAGCTGGACTACGTTCATCTATCGGAAATGAAAGAATTTGCCAAACAGCTTCATTACTGCTTATGTATCTTCCAGCCTGATATTGTACGATTTCGTCGATATCTTTGATTTCGGGCTGCAAGCCAAAAACTGCCATGTCACTGCCTTTGTTGACGTATTTACATATGTATTTGATTGCCTTTACGGAGTTACAGTATTCAACGTTTATGTGTGCATTAAATGTTTTTGATAATGATGCGGAATATGGAACAACCCACTGGTTATCTACTTCGATGGTGGTACCGTTACGCTTCTTTATTATTGCTGTTTTACCGCCATCTTCAGTAGATCTTCTTCTATATTGTGGGTAACCATCATTGCCAGTAATTGTGTTGGATACTAAAAGTCGAGGATATTGCTTTGTTCACCTTCCTTTGGCAATGCATGGTGAATTTTCGTTCAGTGCACCGCAAGGTCCATGTATCATATTTTTTACAATAATATCATGTAACCCCTTATCGACATTTTCATCAGGTATTTCAGCGGAAATCACATCATCAATTTCGTTCGAAGTAATTTTTTTATGTAGCCAGATTAGTATATGTGCGTGTGACAAACCTCGCTTTTGCCATTCCACTGAGTACATCCAGCATCGCACTGACCCAAACACTTAAAAAATTTACTATGTAGTTTATCAGTGAGTTCAACTTTGCCGGAAGACACGGGCCGTAATGTCATGTCTATGAACTGCCGATTGTCCTTGAATTAAAAGCTGCAGTATCTCGTCCCAAGATTGATTACATGTAAATGTAATAAATAAATCTGGACGACCATAGAGACGAACATACGCAATAGCATCTTGAGCATATTCATGCATATGACGGGGACTGCCAGCATATGACGAAGGTAAAATTGTTAATCTTCCAACGTTTGTGGTATTACCGTCATTTATAACTGCATCTCGCAAATGAATGTATTGTTCAGAGCGGAGCTTGGTCTGATTCAGGCGGATATATAGCAAACGTTCTGATTCAATTTTAGCATACACATCAACGACGAATTGGTGAAACAATTGACGGCATTTTAAAATATAATTTTCTTCATCCTGCCTAATCATTAGTCTATAGGAATAATAATGCATTGCACTGCATTTCTTATTCATTTCTTTGTTAGGGGCTGGATTCATCAATTTAATATTAAAGTGATAGCCGTCGGCTCCATCCCAAAAAATGATAGGATATTGTAGGGCATCGTAGCGTCAATGAGTTTCAGCAATTCTTAGCAACTGAGCGTTTCGCTTATGAAGAATAATATCTCAGCGGAAATAACAATTTTATGCGTATCAGTAGGCATCAAATCGATTGCTGTTTTGAACAGGCGCACTTAATTATTGTTTTCGTGGAAAAGATGTTGCAATTGGGAAACGATTGTCCTTTCAACGTTGGGAGAAATTTGGCAACGTGCATTCAATTCAGAATTGCTATCACTGATGAAGCAAAAATGCAAAAATTTATGATTCTCACCTGAGAATGGTAGAAGGGACCCTGCTCTATGATAAATTTGCCCTTTTACTTTGAAAGCAGACATAAATTGATCTGGATTTTCGATTTGGGCTCCAAACGACGTCATTTAGAAACATGAGTTACATTTTCTGATTTGTGACAAAAAACGCTTAGATTCTGACGTAGTTCCAGTAAGGAATGTCTTCAATGGCTCTGGTGGTGCAGCCAATAGAGGAAGTTTAACTTTTCCTGAGGCGCAACACATTCCCATTGTTTCACCATTGAATTTCAAGGCCTTGCAATAGGGACAAATTCTAGACATAGTCCCGATTTGAACACATCTACTCAAGCTATAATCATCGACTGGGCTGTACCTGAATGCCAGGCGATAACTTTCAGGTTGCTCTGATTCCTTGGCACGCTTTCTTTTCTTACTTTTTCTATCAGCAGCAAGTCTGATTTCTTGCTGTTCTTGTGATTCCTCTGCACGCCTTCTTTTTTCACTTTCTCTTTTAGCAGCAAGTCTGGTTTCATGTTGCTCTGGTAGTTCCTCGGCATGCCTTCTTTTTTCACTTTCTCTTTTAGCAGCAAGTCTGGTTTCATGTTGCTCTGGTATTTCCTCGGCAAACCTTCTTTTATCACTTTCTCTTTTAGCAGCAAGTCTGATTTCGCGTTGCTCTGGTAGTTCCTCGGCACGCTTTCTGTTCTTTCTTTCTCTATCAGCCTCAAGCCTGTTTCCTTGCTGTTCTTTTGATTCCTCGGCACGCTTTCTTTTCTTACTTTCTCTATCAGCAGCAAGTTTTTTGGCATAGACTCTTTGAGCATCTTCCTTGGCTGTTGCCATTGTAAGTTCATCAGTCATTTTACAGTTAAACATTAATAGATTTCTACGTGAACGCATGTCTTAAATATCTTTAATGACGTCACCGTCATAACACAAATGACGACAACTAACTTCATGACGTCAGTTAACACACAAACATGACGTCACCCGACAGACAGACCCACACATCCACAGACAACTTATTTATATATATATATATAATAGCTGTTGGGGTGGCGCTTCGCGCCACCCCAACACCTAGTTGGTGGGGGCGCTTCGCGCCCCCCCCCCCCAAGCCCCCCCGCGCGCGTAAGTCGTTACGCGCCATATTAGTTACGCGCCATTGTAGTTGTGTCCCTATGTCCCACCTGTGAATATAGATATATATATATATATATATATATATATATATATATATATATATATATATATATATATATATATATATATATATATATATATATATATATATATATATATATATATATATATATATATATGTTTTTAACTACGTAAAACTTGCGAATATACAACATTCTTTGCTGTCCCATTGTCTGTGCATATAAATAGATTGTCAGGTTTACCGACTCTTGAACATGCAACATATAATGGTCAATGGGAAAACAATCCGTATTCAGATCTATACCTCATGATTCTAATGATTGCCCTTGAGCTTTGTTGATGGTGATTGCTAATCGACCATTCCCTGAGTCGCCATCGTCATTTATATATCCCCCTGTGCACCCCGGCGTCCCCTTTGTAGTTATGTCCCTGTGTCCCGGTCGTCATTTATATTCCCTGTGTCCCGGTCGTCATTTGTGTCCCGGTGTTCCAGTCTGTGATTTCTCTTTGAGTGTCCCGGGCGTCATTTATATTCCTTGTGTCCCGGTGTCCCGGTCGTCATTTATATCCCCCTGTGCCCCCCGGCGTCCCCATTGTAGTTTTTTTTCTTTTTAGTTTTTTTTGTAGTTTTTACCTTTTTTAGTTTTTTTTCTTCTTTTGTATTAGTGTGAAATAATTCAGACGTCATATGCGGACAAACACGACGTCACTCGACAGACAGACAGACAGACATAACCCACAAACAACTTATTTTTATATATATTTATTCATATTTTTTTAGTTTTCTTTTTCTCTTTTATTTTTCAGTTTTTTCCTTTTTTTTAGTTTTTTTCTTTTTTAGTTTTTAGTTTTTTTTAGTTTTTTACCTTTTTTTAGTTTTTTTTAGTTTTTTTAGTTTTTTAGCTTTTTTAGTTTTTTTATTAGTTTTTATTTTTTTTGTAGTTTTTGCCTTTTTTTATTTTTTTCAGTTTTTTTTTAGTTATTAGATTTTTACCTTTTTTTAGTTTTTTTTAGTTTTTTAGCTTTTTTAGTTTTTTTTTCTTTTTAGTTTTTTTTGTAGTTTTTACCTTTTTTAGTTTTTTTCTTCTTTTGTATTAGTGTGAAATAATTCAGACGTCATATGCGGACAAACATGACGTCACCTGATCCACACATCCACAGATCCACACACAGACAACTTATTTTTATATATATAGATAGATAGATATACAGATATATATATATATATATATATATATATATATATATATATATATATATATATATATATATATATATATATATATATATATATATATATATATAGATTTTAGACCAGGGCAACTCTTATAGAAGGAATTATCGTAGAAACATCGAAAAAGCTCATTCGATTGAAAACTGAAAACCCACATGCGTTTTTAAGACAAGAACATGATTTGCACTTTACTGAAAACAAAATACAGTGTAAATATTTTCAATTTTTACTTTAGTAAATGAAAAATTATCAAAACTTTAAGGAATAAATATCAGTACATGTATATTAAACTGAAAATCTACGGTCATTTTTTTTTGTAAAGTATAAATTATGTTCTGGTATTGAGAAGGCATGGGGGTTATCAGCCCTACTCATGTTAATTCTGTTCGTTTTTAGTTTGACTTGGTTATTTATTGTAATTTCTATACGTTTTTGGTTTTATTTATTTATTGATGGTGATTTTGGGTAGTTTTAGGATCGGAAGATTATTTGAATTTATTTCTGGTCACTTTTGGCTTATGGAGCTACTTGCTTTTCTTTGAAAAACATATTTTGCGGAATAAGTTTTTTAAATTCATCAAGTTAAGAAAAACTAAGCTCAAAATTAAAAGGTCAGCACAATTTATGAGATTTGTATGTAGAACTATCCAAGAATGGATCACGGATCAATTAGCTGGCAGAAAGCCGCTTTGGAGACTTAATGTCATTTCCTTTATCTTGTTCGGGCCTTCAGCTCTTACAAATGTGCCTCACTTCGCTCGGATATTCGGCACTAACTCGCCTATATCATGACGCCACATGCTCTTCGTTCATCATATAAAATAAGCGCCAAACTTTAGAACACCCTTCCTCGAAGCTGCTCCCCCTACCACACAAATTCAATTTTGGTGCTTTATTTTCGTTCCTCATTATTTCAGACATTTTTTCCATGTCATTTGCTTTAGCTGATTGGAGTCATTTGTCAACTTGCATAATTTCTCAAACGTCTACTTCCTATTCTATTGAACATTGCTTGTTGTCACGTGTCTTCAAACTGTAAATTTTGTTGCGGGTCATTTTCCTTTGCGACTCCTAATGATTTTTGCTATTGCGTGTCTTTAATAGCAGATTATTTCGTCAACCATTTTTGTTTTCGATTCATTTTGGCACTTGTTGCCAGAAGTATTCTAAGTGCATATCATTGTGCTCTATTTTTGCTTGGGATTCGTCTCTTGGCAGGCTTATATATATTTATTTCTCGCTGTTGCTTGTCTTCTAACAGCTGATTAATGTGATTTCTTTTCCAGCTTTCCCCCCAGTAATTACTTTTGCTTAAATTATCTTGTTACATAATTCAGTTTTTGTTTGTAATTTCTTGTAATTCTTGCTTGTTGCGCGTCATTTTCTTTATAATTCGATGAAATCCTTGCTATTGATGGCTTTTAACCGCAGAATTCAGTGTCCATCATTTTCATTTGCAATTCGTTATGATGCTTGTTGTCGCATGTCTTCTAACCCAAAAGATTTTAATTCCTCTCCCAAGGCACTTTTAACAGTTTCCACAATGACTGAACACAGAGACCCCTGAAGGTAAATACTTGACAGTTGCTTCCGTTTACATTATTCACTTTTTCTGGATACTAATCATCCAACAACACCCGGCGGGTAACTTAATAATTATAATCTGACTTTTAATGCTTCTAAATTTAGAAATATCATCGCTATTTTACACATGCGACATTTTCTAGTGGGGAATTATCGGTACGGAATTTTCTGGGAATATTTTTCGTGGTGGGTTTTTCAAGGGGGAGGGTTTGAATTTCCATTCTTCTGAGATCGTAGCAACGCACAACGGGTAAGCTTGCACTGAAATAAATTATATATTGACACAACGATACATTTTGTCTACAAGTTTCACAGATAAACATAGCATAACTATTATACTTCATTATATCATAAATGATATGACAGTTTACAAAAGAATTTCTTATATTTTATCCGCGTATTTTAGGTAAGTTTTAACTGTATATTTTACGGTACTACAGGAGTTCATGTTGGAAGCTAAAAGTCGTGCCAATAAAAAGAACAATGACCGCGGTCTGGAGGAAAAAAAACAATAAATAAAATAATGCTACTTTAAGAAATTCCCAAATGAAAATTTTTTGTGGGTGGCTGAGATGTTACAGAAAACTAGTGCATAAAGTGCTAACACCAATTTTAATTTAGTAAGTTACATTGAAGAATTACTTTCACTGAAGCTAAGCTTACCTGCACAAACCATGGATGCTTATGTTCAGCCTTTTGATACATGTCAATCTTTCGCATGTCAACATCCAATCCTAGTGCTTTAATGCACATCATCACTGAACGACATGATGGTGAACCAGGCATATAGATAAATTCAATATCACTGTACACCATATTGATAGCAAGTAATACCTGTACCTACAGAGAAAATTAGAATTAGAACTAAATCTGCACTGTAATACGAGCAATCGGAGGCCTTAGCGGTCTGAGCATGATATGTACCAACAGATTGTCACAGAAAAGCGTATCAGTAATATCCACAGAACGGATGTGGGTATCAAGTTGAAACTCTGAGGGCTTCTACTGCTGCTACTACTATTACTAGGACTACAACCATTACTGTTACTACTATTGAACAAAATCAAAAGGGTTTAAGTCTACCCAGCATGTCAAAATGGCATTGGTACAATATCTCAGGCACTGAATATGGTATTAAGTTAAAACTTCCTGGGGAAGTTGAGGAGTATGTAAAACTAGATAAAAAGGCACTAGATGTATGTTGGTTGTCAAAAGGGCTGATAAACAATATCTCAGGAACGGCTGACGGTATTAAGTTGAAACTTTCAGGGTTACAACGACTACTCTTGCTGCTGCTATTACTGCTATGAAATTAAATCAAAAGAGTTTAATTCCATCCAGACTTTTAAAATGGCAAGAGACAGTATTTCAGGAACGGAACAGGATATTATATAGAAACTGTCAAGGAAATTTTTCGTTGATGTAATACTGAATCAAAAGGCACAATGTGCATGCAGGTTGTCAAAATGTATCAGCAGTATCTCAGGAACGGCTGAGGGCATTAAATTGAAAGTTTCAGGGCTACTACAACTGCTGATACATCTACTACTATTACTACAACTACTACTTATGCTGCTGCTACTACTACTACTGTTGTTGCAACTATTTGCGACTGCAATTGCGACTGCTTACAATTGCGAATAATACTTGTTACTGCTTGCGTGTGCAACTACTTGCGACTGCGACTATTTGCAACTACGAATACTTGCGACTGCGATTAATTGCAACTTCGACTCCAACTGCTAATGACTACGACTACTTGGAACTGCGATTGCAACTACTGAACTGCTTGCGTTTACAGCTACTGACGACTGCGAACGCGATTACTTGGAAATGTGACTTCGACTATCTGACACAGTGACTGCGGCTACTTCTGACTGCAACTTCGATTACTTGGAACTGCGACTGCATACAACTCGCTGCTACTATTACCGTTGAACTAAACCAAAAGAGTTTTAAGTGCATCTGGGTTGTCAAAACAGCAAAGATACAATATCTCAGGAATCAAGTGTACAGATCGTCAAAAGGACGTATGTACGATATCCAAGGAAGAACTAAGGGAAAACGCTAAAACTTCAGTGTATGCTGCCGTGGATGATGAACAAGATCAAAAGACACTATCTATATCCAATTTTGTCAAAAGGGCATATATGAGTTTTATCAGGAACGGCAAAGAGCATTAAGATACAATTGACAGGGCATATTAAGTGCGAAGTTGAACTGAATCCAAAAACACTATATGAATCAATGGCTGTCAAAAGGGTGTCTGCTATATCTTTGGAAAGGCTACGCTAATTAAGCTGAAACTTTCAGAATCTGGAGTGTAATTGTTGATTAATACTTGTCTATATTCAAGGTTGTAACAAGACGGTGGCTAGAAATCTGTCTGCTCAATAGAACCCAAAAAGATAAGCAGATTTTCAACCCGTTTATTTGAATATTATTCCCCGTACCTATCCATCCACAGCACCATAGTATAAGCAATATTAAAAGTTGTAGCAACACACTTTGCAGCATAACTGGATTCTAAATCTGGATTCTTATAGAGATTAAATAAAAAAAACAAGTTTTTTTTTAACTGAAAGTAAGGAGCGACATTAAAACTTAAAACGAACAAAAATTACATCGTATATGAAAGGGGCTGCTTCATCATAACGCCCCGCTCTTTACACTAAAGTTTGACTCTTTCTCTCAACTCTTCTTTTTAAAACAGTAAAAAACTTTAGCGTAAAGTGCGGGGCGTTGATGAGGAAGCAGCCCCTTTCATATACGAAGTAATTTCTGTTCGTTTTAAGTTTTAATGTTGCTCCTTACTTTCAGTTAAAAAAAACTTTTTTTATTTAAAAAAAAAACTTAATTTCTGAACACTTTTGAATCAATGCATGTTTCGATTTTGGCTCTCCGCAGAGGAATAATTAAAATGAAATTTTCATTTTTTTTTGGGGGGGGGGCTAAATAGCTTTCTCATAATTTTGATCGAATGATTTTGAGAAAAAAAGAGCGGGGGAGGAAGCCTAGTTGCCCTCCGATTTTTTGGTTAATTAAAAAGGCAACTAGACCTTTTAACTTTTTACGAATCTTTTTATTAGTAAAAGATATACGTAACTTATAAATTAGCTTACGTAAAGAACTTGTGCATTCTCATGTTTTTATTACATATATGAGGGAGTTCGCCCCCTCTTTACACTAAAGCTTAAATTTTGTCCCAATTCATTAAGAATGACCACTGAATCACAAAAGCCGTAGAATAAATAGTTGAAATTACTAAAAATACTTTAGCGTAAAGAGCAAGGTTTTAGGAGGAGGTGAGCCCCTCATATGGGTAATAATTTCTGTTTGTTTTAAGTTTTAATGCTACTTCTTACTTCCAGCTGAAAAAAAACATTTTCATATTTATTTTTTCATTGTTTTTTTTTTTTTAAATAATGCTAGTAAATCCTGCGCTCCCTTCATGGAAATTTTCTTCCTTCATAACAAATTCCTCGATGGAAAGTTCCCCCAGCATATCCCCCTCTTCACAACTCCTGCCCCAACCAAAAAATCCTCCTGAAAACGCCTGTACACTTCCCAATAACTATTACTATATGTAAGCACTGGTCGAAGTTTGTAACTTGTTGCCCCTCCCACGGGGACTGTGGGGGAGTAAGGCGTCTCCAAAGACATAGTTATAAAGTTTTTCGACTACGCTGAATAAAATGGCTATCTCAGAATTTTGATCCGTTGACTTTGGGAAAATAATTAGCGTGGGAGAGGGCCTAGGTGCCCTCCAATTGTCTTGGTCACTTAAAAAGGGCACTAGAACTTTTCATTTTCCGTTAGAATGAGCCCTCTCGCAACATTCTAGGACAACTGGGTCGATACCATCACCCCTGGAAAAAAAAACAACAAACAAATAAACACGCATTCGTGATCTGCCTTCTGGCAAAAAATACAAAATTCCACATTTTTGTAGATAAGAGCTTAAAACTTCTACAGTAGGGTTCTCTGATACGCTGAATCTGACGGTGTGATTCTATGACTTTTAGGGGGTGTTTCCCCCTATTTTCTAAAAAACGTAAATTTTCTCAGGTTCGTAACTGTTGATGGGTAAGACTAAACTTGATAAAACTTATATATTTAAAATCAGCATTGAAATGCAATTCTTTTGATGTAGCTATTGGTATTAAAACTCCATTTTTTAGAGTTTTGGTTACTATTGAGCCGGGTCGCTCCTTACTACACGAACTGTTTGAAAAACAGAAAATACTTTTTTTACCCAATGAAAATGACAAAGTAAACTAAAAAAACGAACAGAAATTAATTTAAACAATTTTTTTCCACAAAGAAGTTTTTGAAAGAAAATTAAACAGCTAAATTAAACCAAAGATGAGAAAAAAAAGTCAAATAGTATTCCAAGTGAAACGACTATAAATTACTATCAATAAATAAACCCAGAAAGAACAGAAAATACAATAAATAACCAAGTCAAACTTAAGGCGGACAGGAACTACCAAAAAGGGGAGGGCTATCACTCCCTCTGCCTTCTAAAAACCAGAACGTAGTTTACACATTACTGAAGACAAAATACATTTTAAACAATTCCTGAAATGAACTGAACTCTACAAAACAAGTAATACAAAATTGTTGAGACTTTCAGAAATGAATATCAAACTGTAAAAACTGTAAATCCGCATTATTTCAAACTGTAAATCGGCATTCATTGCTTCTTTTCAGTAAACTTAGTTATTAGGGCCATTTTTATGTTATGAGAAATAAAAAAAATGGCTCGAAATAAAAACTGTAAGAAAAATCATAACATCAAACCTGAAGATAACAAATACTGCTTTATATGAAAAAATTAATCCTAAGACGAACAGAAAAGAAGAGAAATAATCCAGTCAAACTCAAGCCGGACAAAAGTTACCATAAAAAGGAACAGGGCTAATGCCCCCAAAACCTTCCAAGGTTTTTCAAGCCCTGTGTTTTTTTATTTGACTTAGCATATAAAACAATGTTACAAAAATTATACAAAAATGTTACAATGCTAATTATAGTTTACAAATAAGAGTGTTGTTACTCTACTTCCCTCCCAAATCCTCTAAAGAGTTTAGATGTCAATTGTTGTTTATTGAAAACAACAGAATAATTAAGGTTACTGGAAAGTATTAATGAAAGTAGACGGATTCTTTAATATATAATGTATCAATTCCTTGAGACTACATAATTTTTTTTGATTTGTCTAAGTTATAATCATGAAGGAAATTATGATAGAGAATCTAAAATATAGCCTATCTTTTGTTTTCAGTAATGTGCAAATGACGCTGTGGCCTTTAAAAGGTATAGGGGGTGGTAGCCCTGTTCCTGTTTAAGGTAACGTTTGTTCTTTTTAATTTTGACAGAATTATTCACTTAGTTTCTGTAAGTTTTAGGACTCATTTATTCATATAAAGCGTTAGCAGTATCTGCTATCTATACGTACGAAAAATTAAGCAAACAGAAAACGGGTTTGCTATAATTTTCCGCAAATGGAAAAGCAGTGTGGTCTAAGAAATTATTTTTGCTATCTATAAGTCTGATGTGAACATAATAATTTCTTTTAATTACTGTCATTTGAGTTTTTTTTTAATAATATCTATTAGTTTTAAGTTTGAATTATTATAGGACTTCATTTCCACTCGTCTTGGGTTTTATAAGGCTTTTTATTTTTTTCTAGAGTTTTCATATTTCGGAAATGTTTTTTATTTAATTAATAGAAAATGAAACAGTAATAAATCGGATCTTACTACCTTTAGAAGTAGCTGAGCTAGGTGAATGAAAGTTGAAGGAATTGATCTACAAACTAAATCCAATATAGTCAAGACCAGCCTGTCTCCATGTACAGCTTATAGTCTTACACTTTAGGAAGGAGTGGGGCATGAGCATGAATTGACCTTATGGTACGCTATATTTGGCTCAAAATTCATTCCTAAGAGCTTTATTCATTTAATTTGACAGGTTTCTAATCTGACAAAAAAAAAACACAAAAAAACTAGCGTTTTTACCGACCAATTTTTTGCTTAGCTCTTTTTAAATAACCGGAGTTCTAAGAGGTCTTGCGGAACCACGCCTCGTATGAAGTTTATTAATTAGAAAAGATTCAAACCAATACATTGCGGATCCCAAAAGTAAAACAAAACTAGAAAAAAAAATATTGCTTCCTTCCAAAACGGGGCCCGACAAAGGGTTAGAAAAGGGCAAAAATCTTTTTTTCCCGAGTCAATGATCACTTGACGGCAAAACATCTTGACCTTTACTGAATATGATTTATATTTCGAGCAGAGTATTTTCAACTTTCACAACACTAATAGCAACATTGAATATGACAAGCTAATTAAGGTTTACAAATAAGAGTACAATTTCTCACCCTTTCAAAACCCCTAAACAGCTTGAGCGTCATTTGCGCTTTTATTGAGAGCAACATGTATTTTGAACATTGTAATTTTTTTTGTCAAAACATCAGAAAAAAAAGGAAATCATCATTTTAATTCAGATTAATAGAAATAACTAATCAAAGTAGGGTGATTCACATTAATTTCTATAAGTTTCAGCAATTTTTTATTCTTCTTTTGTTTTAATTGATACCTTTTGTTTTCAGCAAAGCGCAAATGACATTTCATTTATTCACTGATACTAATTTCAGCTCGTTTTAAGTTTGAATTGTTATATTACGGTACTGTTTCTGCTTGTCTTAGGTTTTATTGTGGCTGTTTACTTTTCTTTGAGAATTTCTTCTGTAGAATTTTTCTTTATTATTAATATTAGGTAAAAGTAATATCATTCAAGGTAAATATTTAGTGGTTGCCCACTTCTGAAGGAAACATGCTAAACAAATATAAGTAGCATCGTTAAATCCCTTATTTTAGACTCTTTCCAAATATCACGGTTGCTTTTTCAGCAATGCATCCCATACTCCCAGCCCTCTGATAGTCCTAGGTATAGGCCTAGGAATATATAAAAACCAACTTCAAGAAACCGCTAAAACAATGAAATTCTTACTTTATGATATGCGGCATATTTCTAGCAATCAGACTAGCATGTTTCCTTCCATTGTTCCCATCTTTTCAAAGTTTAAAATAATATTTACATTCACAGTTCTATTGATCTTAGCCTGCTCAGGCCAAACTAACTTTACTTGAGTCGAGACTACAAAAACTGTTTTAACCCAAGAACCTGTGACGCATCGTGAGATTCAATTTAATGGAGAAATATATTACCAAGGCTACAGTTGGAACCATTAGGGGAGTGGGAATGCATTATCGTAAATTGAGCATGATTTTGGAAGTGCATTAGAAAAAATTCTAGTTTATGGGCTTTTTGCTATCTTAGAAATTAGTTAAGTAAGACGAATGAAAATCCAGGTTGGCATCCTGAGCCTTAATGATCTCCTGGGGAGATATTTTGAAGCATCTGCCTCCACTCTTGCTCCCTCCGGAGGGAGCTGACTTTTGATGATTCTTAATAATCTTTGCGTTATAAAAGTGAAACCTTGTAAAATAGATCTTCTGCTCAAATGGAGCGGGTTTTGAGCCTCATACTTTTGCTCCATCAAAATTGAAAAGACTATAAAGATCTGCAAAATAATTTCTTGAATTTACGGAAAAAAAAACCTTTGATATGACCTAAAATTCAACTGAAATAACGGGATTTGCACTTTTCACAAACTAAAGTCAATGAAAAAGAGATTAAAAACTCAAAACTAAGGTAAAACGTTTTTTGTTAGAATTCAGATATAGGCCCAACAATAAATACTATCTGCCAAGCTTTAGAAATATAGAAAGGGTAGACAGAGTAGCTTGACAATACTATTCCAGGGTGTATTTTTGGTCATGGAGTCATCCTTGAAAGTTTCATTTACCTAACCTAACTTCTTTTAAAGATGGTAAGAAGCCCCTAAACAAGGATTTTACCGAGCATAAAAGATAGAGCCTAATGGTACTATTTTTATTTGTCTAGCATGTGTTTTATTTGTCTAGCAACCTTCACCAGTGGCCGGCCACTAAATGTTTACCTAATTCGGTTCTGCATTTAATACACCGGTGCAATTGCACCCCCTCCTCTTCCTATTGCATGAATATTGCCCTAAGCAATAAACAAATTTCCAGTTTTGCTCATATTTTTTTTTAAATTGGCATTATGAACTAACTGTTTATAAGTATAAAAATAATACGCGACAAATCAACGAAATCAGCAAACTTCTGTACATGAGCTATAGCTAAATCTAGGCGTTAGGGGAGGGGCTATGGGATGCAATTATTATGTTTGGAAATACTGTTGATTAGAGAATAATATGTTGTTTTTTTACAGTTTGACATTTGGGTTACAACAGAATATGGCCAAAAAATATCGCACACATATATTTCATATCCCTAAAATTTAACCTCATACAAATTGTTTTAAAGATTATGTCCCTTGTTTAGGCATAAATCAGAATTGAAATTTCAGGCAACTGAACTTACAAATTTATGTACACTCTTTGTTTATGCAAATTACCGAGTATCCTAACAGTGGAGAACTTTGTAAAAGACTGGCAAATTATATGAGGATCGGCAGGCTGGATGTTGAGTTTGAAGCGGAACTGTAACCAAAAACTAGTCGAGAGTAGTAATCCAGAATCCAGATTGATCAATTGCTCAAGGGAGAGCAAACTGCAAGCTGCACAAAAATGATGGCGGTTCTATCATCAGTTTTCTTCTGCTGGATACAAATAAACTTACGAGTTAATATGGATAAGAAATGAAACATAAAACAAACAGAAATTATCACAAATAAGAGTAAGCCAAGCTAGAGTGACAATCATGTTTCACTAAAAACTGAATATGTTTAATTTTAATTTAATCGAAAAATTTTATATCTAAGGATAAAGTATTTAATGCTAACATGTTTTCTGAAAAACCTTATTCGAACTTCACCATAGAAATTTGGGGGACCCCAGGGAGGTGACAATCCCGTGACCATACAGAATAATCTTTATCCTGTTGAATTTTAGCATTACTCTTCACTTCCTTTTAGAAAATATTGGTTTATTTCTTTATTTATACTCGTTTAAAAATCATGTCAAGGGCTCTCTCATATATGAAAGGGTGCGACCCCCTTCAGAAAGAGCACACAGACTTTAAAAATTCAAACAGATAGAGGGGGACGGTGCACTAGCTAAACTCCTGCTTGAAGTTGATTTTATTCGTTTTGAAGTTCTTCTTGAATATTCAATTTAAATTTTACTTGTGTCGAGATTTATTAAATCATCTATATCAGTATTTGTTGTCTTTATGCTTGAGATAATCATTTATTTTAATTTCTGTTCGCTTTGGGTTTCATTTATTCTTTAATTGTAGCTTCTGGTCATTTCGAGTTTGAATTATTATAGGGCATTATTTCTGCCGGTCTCAAGTTTGACAGGGATCTTTACTTTTCTTTTAATTTTTTATTTCGGAAGTTGAGATGGATATCAGCTCCGCCAGTTTGGAAGAGTCTAATGCCGTATCCTTTACCTTTTTTTTAAATAATGAATATCATTCGAGTTTTCACGTCTTTAGCTTAAGAATTAAAATACCCAATTTTAATTTATTAGTTCTAATTAGCGTCTTTTCATTCATTCTGCCGATGCGCTCTTTTGACAGCCAGCATGCTTACGTTTTGAAAGTCCTCTCAAAACCTGTGTGTGTGTGTGTGGAGGGGGAGGGTATGCCATCCCCATAGGCATAGTTATTTTGAACAAGATGGTTATTTCAAAATTTGATCGGTTTTTTTTTGGAGAAAGAGTAGCTAAAAAAAAGTGTCGAGGGGGATGACAGCCCTGCGACCTCTTTCAACAAGCATGCACACAGTGTGTTTTAATTACGTTCGTCTGAAAACTCTCCAACCACTTTTCAACATCATCCTTAACATGTCCTGAAAGTTTCAACTTAATGCCCTCATTCGTCAGGGGCAGATCAAAGGGGCAGGGGGGCCTTAGACCCCTCAAGATTTTTCTGGTTTCCGTTTGATCAATTATTCTTAGCTGATATACCCAATTAACAACAAAAAGCAGTTTCCCTACGAATGTAAAGATCAAAGTTGAAACTTAAAACGAACAAAAATTACTTATCTTCTGCCGGTTCAGTATACATCTGCAAAATTGGCATAAAATATTTGGTTGCTGCTATCTTTCCCGTATTTTACGAACATGGAAACTGATATTAAAGATGAATAAGCTTTCTTAGTGTTAAAAGTTCGGTAACACCGGAAGTTATAGCTATTTGTCTATTCACAATGACAGATTGAAAGGTGGGTTTGTTGCTAAAAGTTCAAAAAAGATAAAAATAAAAATTCTGGACATGAGCATAGAATGGATAAGAGACGAAGACTAATGGCTAAATGTGGAAGGGGATCGAAGGATATTTCTGGATATTTTGGTAAAATCTCTGAAAATACCTGGAAATCGAAGGATAAGTTTTGAATAATAATAAACCCCTTCCACCCTCAAAAAATCCTTAATTTTTGTTTTGTTACTAATTAAATAGTGAATGGCCGAATAGGACTTTCGTGTGAATAGATCTATCTATCTATTTAATTTAACCATATAGCTAATTTGGTTGAAATTAAGTGAATGAAAGAGTTAAAAGCAATTTAGGCCAGGAACAGATCCATGGGATCGGAGGGGGGTGACCCTCCCCCAAGACACTTGTTGCACTCTTATTCCGTTCTTTTTTTCTTTTTTTAATCTTTTTTTAATAACTTTTCAATTTGGTACCCACCTCGGGTCACATTGGCGTCCTCTGTCCAATGGCCCCAGCGCCCAAGATTTTACTCTTGATCTGTTAGAGATTCAGACATGAAACTGCTCAAACGATCAGTTTACGAATCATTTCGTCATAAAACTATAAAATTAACCTCGTTTTTAGGAAAAATTAATCATATAATTAAACTTGCTTGCTACATCTTCTTCTTCAGACTGTATTTTCTTCTTTTTCTTTTTTTGGCAGATTTTTTTATTCTCTTTCTCAAGAGCCCATGGATTTACGGTACGGTTTCTGGGCGTCAATGATGGGGGTATGATAAGGCAACTTACAACATTAATTTAAGTTAAGGAGGAATTTTTTTGAACTGCCCCTGCCCACTCCCCACTCAACAAAATCCTTAATTTTAGTTTTGTGACTAATTAAATAGCGAATTGCCCAATAGGGCTTTCGTGTGATAAATATAACGGTTCATTTTAATTACATAGCTAATTTAGTTCAAATTAGACGAATGAAAGAGTTAAAAGCAATTTAGGCCAGAAACAGATCGACGGGGTCGGAGGGGGTGACCCTTCTCCAAGATATTTCTGGCGCCCTTATTCCGTTCTTTTTTACCTTTTTTAATCTTTTTTCAAATAAACTTGTCAATTTGGTGTCCACCTCGAGGCACATCGGCGCCCTTGGCCCAATGGCCCCCGCGCCGAGATTTTTCTCTTGATCTGTTAGAGATTTAGACATGAAACTGCTCGTACGATCAGTGTACGATTCACTTCGTCATAAAATTACAAGATAAACTTCGTCTTCAGGAAAAATTAATCCTATAATTAAACTTGCTTACTAGATCTTCATCTTCAGATTGTGTTTTCTTTTTTTTTCTTTTTTTGGCAGTTTTTTTATTCTCTTTCTTAAGAGCCCATCGATTTAGGATACATTTCCGGGAGTCATCAATGGGGGTATGATAAGGATGGGTCAAGGGAGGGGAGACACATTATAAAGAGGGTTTTGGGAAATGTTTTGGATATTTGAGTTTGCCGAGTGGGATTTGGGAGAGCTAATTCACATGCCCTATGCTATTGAGCTGCCTGACTGCAGTAAGATGTACGGTAGAATACTATCTTCCTAGGACGAAGTCCTAGTGGAGCGTTGTCTATGTTATCTGAACATAATGTGGAAGTTGGAAACTACCCAGATTGATAAGGTCGACGTAGGCTGGCGGATTCACAAGTATCAATTGTCTCAAGCTCTATCGTTCCTGCAAGACAACTTGGGAGACTATTCAATTTTTTTTATTGCCCTGGTCTCCCTCCCTTTCGTCATTGACTACCCCGATATTTTTTTTATTATTACCCCGAAATTATAAGGGATAAATAGATAATGACCATATCAATGTCTATCTCATCGTCTATTGTTTCGTCTACCATAGCTACAGCTTCTTTGATAGAAGGACATTTCTTGGGACCCATCTGCAAAACAGAAGTGATCGCCTGTTACAAAGTATGTGAAAAATTTTAGGTCTGCGAAACGCCCAAATTTCCTGGTTGGGAACACTTTTGGTTAACTGATACTGCATCCTCTATTTGTAGACATTTTGGTGTAATTATTTCATATATTCGAAGAGTGGTGATTAGAGTGACAACTAAACGCTAAAACAAGAGAATTCAACCACTTGCCTTCCCTGATATTCCATTAGAAACAGAGAGCTTTCAAAAACTTACCTTTTTCCATATTTCAAAAAATCCAGAGAATTAAACTAAACCAAATTCAAGTCTGAAAAAATTTGAGAGCTTCTCTGATACTTATGACAGTTTAAGGGACGCTTGAAATTTGCCCTTGCTGTTACCGTGTTAGTCATAAAAATTTAAAGTAAGGTGTTCCCAGATGGGAACGTTGGACACTAATAGGTTAAGCTAGAAATGATTAAAGCACGTGTTTAAACAGCATTTTGACACTGTTTCGGCAAAACGCCCTAAACTGACATACGGCAGAACATCCAAGACCATCCATTTCTGAAGTGAACAATATCATCACAAGAAAACGCTGTATCTCTACTTAGGGCGTATTTTTGAGAATATTGTTCGTATTTTTCACTGCTTAACGTGCAATTTTACAAGAAAAAAATGACCTAACTAGTTCTGACAAGAGGAATGTTCAGAATTGATCATTTAGGACTTGATTTTAGGAAAAGCTAACTCAGGAAAGGAATTTTGCCTAGACACTGTCAATTTACTGTCGATGAGTGTTTAGAAAAATATGAATTATTTTGGGTCACCTACCTTCACTAGTATTTTCTTAAAGGGTTTTCTTTAACAAGAAAAAAAATGAAATTTCTTTCAGATGCCTCAAGTCTGTCGTTTCCCTCAGTTCAGGATGCTCTTTCAAATTCAAAGATTCTGAAGATAACTTCAAGTTGGCCGTTACCCGTTGCCTCTAGTTTTCACACAGACTCAACAACAGAGACACTGCCTACCAACTCCACCAAGGACAACGAGCTGTCACTACCGACTTTTCCCCACGATTCCGACACAGACATTGAGGTGAAACATTCTGATCAGCTAACAGAAGGATCGAGAGATGACACAAGAGCCAAGATGCAGCAGATGGAGGCGACCCACCCAAGTAGCAGTACATCCTCCTCACTTAAAACTGGCACCACACTCTTCTCTGACTTCGGTTTCGCAGGGATACTAAAAGAAACAAACCAACTAACATATGGATATATTGTGTTTTTTCTTAACGAAAGATGGAAGCCAAAGAACCAATCTGAAGTTTCGACTTCAATACAAAGACAAAAGAGGGGTGAAGTTACTCGTCGACTTAACATTGAGCTTCTCCCCCAATTTTCCTGGCTTACGGTGAGCCGTTACCAAGAACACGAGGGACTTTGGTGTAGTGTTTGTGTCATAATGAGAATCTTCAATAGTGGCGGAGGGTGGTCGGCTCTGTCTGGGGGTGGGGTGGTGGGCAAAAAATGGGACGGCTCGTCTTAAAACCACTGAAAGACTACTCAAATCTGACTGGAAAAGATGATGCCCTTACAAAACATGCCAAGTCACAGTATGATATGAATTACCAGTGTAGAGCTACAGCACTGTTAGCTTTGTTCAAGCGAGATCATCAAGATATCAGGAATGCCTTGGACTCTGAAAGCATTGTGAAAGCATTTACAAGAATTGTGGAAACAATTAAACTTTGTAGGGCACAGAATATACCCCTCCGTGGTCACCGGGACGATGGTGAACTCTATAATCAGGGTCCTAATGTAGTCGAAGCAGAAAATGATGGTAATTTCCGTCACGTATGGTGTTCCGGGGGGGGGGGTGATTCATTGCTTCAAAGGCTTGTAGATTCTGCACCTGGAAACGCGGAATAAACTAGTAAGCAGATCCAAAATGAACTAATGGGAACTTACAAGAACTTACAAGGTCCGAAGCAGTCAGAAGAGTGAACACAGCAAGATTTTGGTGTCTCATTGCTGACAAATCCACCGATAGACAAACAAGGGAACTCATGGTAGTAGCGTGTCGTTATGTTTACAAATCCAAAAAGGGTTACGTAATCCAAGAAGATGCTGTTGCCGTATTTGACGCCCTTCAAACCTCATCGAAACTTTCTGAAGATGAAAATGCCGATACCAGCCAATACTTTGAAGAAAGGCTAGACGGCAAAAGCCTACTTTTAAGTGAAGTCAACGAATCCCGCTTAGACATGACAAAGTGTGTCAGCCAAAGTTATGACAAAGCCTCTAGCATGTCAAGCTTGATAAATGGGGCTGCTGGTGGAGTAAAGCGCAGTTACCAACTTGCAGATTATTTTCATTGTGTAAGCCATGCCAGTAATCTTTCGTGCTCGAAGATAGTTTCTGTCCCAATTTAACGGAATGCGTAATATTTCGTACGAGAAACCACCTCTCATACAAGCTCGAGTATCAAACGAAAAAGGCTTCTAAAGAAACATCTAATTTCAGACAACTGTAGAGCTGAGACCCTGAATGGTTTTTGTACCACAAGATTTGTAGAGAGGCATGAGGCAATCAGTCGGTTCTGGGATTCCTTGTTGTCTATCATTTCCGCTCTGGAGGAGATGGAAGGCTGGCTGGACCGAGAGGCCAGCAGTAAAGCACATCTACTACGTTCTTGCATTGAGAAATCAGACACGTTGATCGGTCTGCTTGAATTTGTTTTCATCTCTAATGAAACCATTGGCAGAGTCACTTCAATAAAAGGACGGTGACCTTGTGAGAGCTTTAGAGCTCATAAGCAGCGTCAAGACAACATTAGAGGAAAAGCGAGCCCGTGCAGAAACCGAGTTCCAGTCATTCCATACGGAAGTCGAGAACATGGCAAAAAAATTGATATTGCCATGAAATTCATCCAACCACGGATAGCCTCGCGCTCTGTGTACCAAACGGGAGTACCAAATCTGGATCCAGAAGGCCACTACAGGATGGCGGCATTCATCCCAGCCAGTGATGCCATTCTCCTTGATTTCACGGAAAGATAAAGCTCCCATTTCGCTCATGCGGCTAAACTTTCATCACTAATTCAAACAATTTTCCATAGCAAGAATTGGGACGATCTGAAGGAAGGGTACGAGAAGTACAAGGAACTTCTAAGTGGCACATGTATTGATTCGAAAATAGTACTGATTTAAAAATGGAATTCCATATCTGGAAGAGCTACTGGTCGAACGTAGCAACGGAGAAGTCGAAGACGGCTATTTCGGCTCTCAACAGCTGCCAGGAGCAGATTTTCCCAAACATCTTTGCATTGCTCACAATATTTGCGACACTTACAGTTTCAACATACGAGGCAGAAAGAATGTTTCCAGAAGTCGACATATCGTGTTTTGCACTCAGAAGCACAACGTCAGAGGAGAGGTTAAAGGTGCTGATGTTTATGCAAGTGTACAGGAACGAACTGCCAAAAACAGAAGATGTGATAAATTTGTTTGCCATCAGAAAAGCTTAGAGACTGAATCTGATACTCTGGTATGGCCTTTTCTTTCTTTTTGTTCAGTTTTTCGCACCTGGAATTCGATAGAACAAAGGAGAATAACCCGGCTACAACTCTTCTCATCCCACGATACGAAACAAATCTACAGACTAATAACCGACAAATCTGGGTGACAAGTACGGGTGAAATACTCCCTGCTACTACTACAAGTATTTAGTATTTAGTAGTGATATTTAGATTATTAACGTGATTTAGGTGATCTAAAAAAGTAGAGATGGGATGGTATACATGAGTAGGGACTGGGGTGGTAAGATATAGATTAGTATAGATAGGAGGATCTAGATTAGTAGAGGGAGATCTATTACTTAGATTTGTATGTGTGGGAGAAGGGGATGGAGGAACGAGAAAGAGAATAGGAGGGACATATAGTAGAAAGAACATCAGTGAAAGAGAGCACCCACATACACACGAACATATACAGAAACACACGCACAAATACAAACCCACACACACACATACAAAGACACAAAAAAAGAAAAAAAATTATACATACATATATATATACTCATACCTACACTCTTTTCTACTCTACTACTACTACTACAAAAAAAGTGTTTTCCTACTTTAGTAATTAAGACAGATAAGCACTTGAATGAGGCCTTAACCTTACTCACCCATCCAATTACCTAGGACGAACAGTTTTTCGAAATTCATATCTTGGAATATCACATAGCTTCATATGACCATAGAAAAAAATAGCTAGGTGTTGAGGGTTAGTTTTATTGTTAGGAGTGCGGTGGTGGTGGGGGTGGCGCTGGAGAGCCTTAACGTTGGTGCCCCTGTTACTACTAATCTAATTCCAGCGTTTCATTAGATTTTTTTTTAAATAAATTCTATGTATTTTTTAAGGAGATTTAAAGAAATGAGACATTAAATTTTTAGGTTACAAATAATACAATTTAAGGCTAGTAAGGGCTATAACCCTTACTCTCAAACCCCCATCCCTAGGAGACACTGATTTTTTTTTTTTGTACTTTACAATTCAAACAAGCAGTAGAAAATACTTTCAGGGATCGGTAAATTGATCTTTCTTCTAGTTTACATTTCAGATTAAAGAAGGGGGGAGATGTAAAAGCTCAAGGTATTACATTAACACCATTTCATCATAATTCTCCTACTAAAAAAATCTTTTAAATGGCTACTACATTGCCAGCTGTAATGAGTTAACGAGCATTCTACTGACGTATGATAGTAAGAGAAAGCTATATCTAGAATGACAAAAGTAGAAAATGGAACTATTCTACATTACAATATTAATACTTTGTGATAATCTATATGACATTATTTCAATATAAAATGTGTATTTACATTAATATATTATATTTTTCTCTATCATTATTTGACTTGTATGGTTTTCGAAGAAATTAGGAACTTTAAATATATTTGGGTATTAAACCCTGCCACGGTAGGGGTAGGGTTTACAATAAACATCGTAATATAAATAATTTCCTGAAAAAAAAAATCAGCTTTGACAGTGGGGGACACGACCCATTCCATGTTTGGTTCTGGTTTCGATTAAAGAATCCCCGAAAAAAGGAGCCCTTGACACAAGCAAAACCAAATAGTCCTTTGCTTGTCGTGGAACATTAATACGCGTTTTACTGCTATAGGAAAATAGTAATGGCTTTCAAAGAGGTTTCTTTGTCATTTTACATCAGCACTAACCAGATTCACACAAACAAACTGGCCTGAAGAAAGGGATATCTACACCTTCCCCTATCATTCCGCTCGAATCACATTGGCCCCCTTGGTCCAGTGGTCCCCCAAGATTTTTTTTCTAGATCCACCCCTGTCATCCGTTCCTTAGATATTGCTATAGTCCCTTCTGACAACCAGCTGGCACATAATAATAATACGTATTGATTGTGTTCAATATCCCTCTCAACATTTCCTAAAAGTTTCATCTTAAAAATCTAAGCCTTTTTGGAGACCCAGGATAAAACAAGCCCTCTTTTCCCAATAAAAAAAAAAACCTTCTAAGTCAGCAATAGGTAACTTGCAAAACTCACAGTCCTTGCCCTGATTGCTATGTGGGGTATTGTCAACCCCAGAGACATAGTCATTTGACATTAGGACCATTTTGGACAAAATGGATATTTCGAAACTTTGATCAAATACATTTGGGGAAAAAAGGGTATGAGAGGGGAGCTGGTATCCCTCTGATCATTTTTGCCTCTTAAAATGACACTAGAACTTTTGATTTTCAATCGAATGAGCCCCTCCGAAGTTTATACGATCATCCTTTTTATATGAAGGCATCCAGACAACAAAAAATAAAATAATATATTGTAGTCTTATGAGCTTTTACTATAGGCAACGTTATAGCATTGCCTCTGATTTAATAACTGATGAATGGCTAAGCCTGTAGTCAATTTTAGTATAGCTGTGAAAAGCTATGCTTTAACTCTGTCTGTAACATGACACCCAATTGAAAACTATAAAGAACTTGAAGAGAAAGTAAGGAAAAGTATAGTTATTTACAAAAAAAATAATTAAAAAAAGAATCAAAGTTCCATCACTTTCGGAATAACAGCAATATTGGCGTGGGTCGTTTTTTAAAATGACTGTGATGCTTGTGGACCACGTTCGCCACCCTGACTGTAACGACATTTCTTATGGATTATTAGAACATTTTTCTTTAAAAAAAATTACGTTTGAGCTGCCTGAAGCAGCTTTAACGCCTGATTTCCCCCATCACCTCCACTTCCCACCATGGCATAAAATCAAAACTTCAAGATGGCTATTTACATCCGACTGGCTGATGGACCTGAAAAGATTCGCGTCTGAAAATGACATGATATGTTTAGTCCTAGGAGTAAAGACCTCAAATTATGAGAAGAGGCCATGTAATACTGTCCCTGTTGCTACACTCTAGAAAAGAAAAAGAAAACAAAATTAATGTTAAAGAAAAAACACTGTCTCTAAGTGCATTACCATAATTTGTATGATGAAAGAATCAAAAGCTAGGCTCCACCCACAAGCGTTCAATGTTCGATCCTCTTTCATAGTCTATCCGTTCCGATCCCATGAAAACTCAGTATGGACATACCGATATATTTATAATCACGCTGGGTTGCCACTGCCAAGGTTTAATCCATGTTTACATGGACTTTTCAACCCCTGTCATGGATATTTGAAATGCCATGTTAACAAAACATGGGTTTTACATGAAATCATGTATTTTGTCAAGGAATCACGAAGTTTACTTTTATCATACCGGATAAAATTGCCGTCACTCTGAAACAGCAAAAACAATTCTTTTGCGGGTCAAAATCGGTTAACATGGAATCACAGATGGCTTTGCCAGCGCACTGAAGATAAGTGGGGAATTCAAAACCTAAAAGTTTTAGGTCCATCATGTGATTTATTTCTGCTACGCCTGAGAATAATAACAAGAAATTTGTCCCTACTAGTGCCCCAACTAAAGTAGATTTGAAATCTTCTGTATAGGAGATCAAGATCTTGTCTAGTAATATCAAATTTATGCTTGCTACCATGAAAATCCTGCCAAGGTGAATGTTAGAATTGTTTTTTATTTTTTGTCTTAGGTTTTTCAGTGTTTATTGAACACTGATATATTTTTTTCACTTATTTTCTGCTGATTTTTAACAAACTTTCTTTACATTTGACACTAGCGGGCGCTTGTAAAAAGAAAGAAAAAAAACTAAAAATTTAATTAAAATGAGGAATCGAGGCCCTTTACTGCCGAAATTCAAAGGAAGAAATATGTAATGTTAGAGGAGAAGAAGTTAAATTATTTAAATTCACATCAGGCCATGGTCAAACAAGTTTGAGAAATATTAAGGTAATCATTTTGGACATTCTTAGGCGGATCTTGGATATCAAAATTGAACAATATTTGAAAGGACAGAACGTTCTTGGAGAGACATCTGCATTATTTCCAAAGGGAAATCCTAGAAAACTTTTAAAGATTATTTTTGTTCTGAAATTGGAAGCAGTAAATTCTATTGATTATTTTGAGCTTACAATTTTCGCTCCAGTGGGATATGCATCTCATTAAAATAAACCACCTATAACAACCAAATTTACTTGTGCTTTTTTATTTCCAATAATAAAAAAAGCGAGCGACAGCTTTGAGTTTTACTCTGTTTATTCGGTTCTCTTAGAAACATGCTTTCGAAATGATCCCGAGACGAATTGTCAAATTTCCAGTATTTTTCCAATGATCCGAAAATAATTTACAATAGAAGTGATAGCGTGACCAATCTAGCATCCTTATGGCCTTAATATTGAACCTGACATAATTGCAGCAAATATTAAGCCACCAACCCCATATCCCTTAAAAGATTGATCTACCTCAGATTAATTATCTACATTTTACACATCTTGGCTGCTCCTACACACTCCTTCCAATGTATAAGTTTCGAGTAGTAACAGTTAGAGACTGCTAGGTAGCATCATAGTAATGGCCAATATCTTAACAATCGTGGGCACACCGTGAATGTACAAAATATCAATTTATTAGAGTAAGGAAACCAAGCTTAAACTTAAAACTTCTTCCCGAATGCAAGTGGTTAAAAAAATAAATACAATTTATTTAACATGTCAATCTTCGAAACTAATACAAAAAGTGGCTGATGTTTAATACATTCCACTAAATATGCAAAATATATTTTACATTTAAACAAAACCAACTAATTTCTTTTGGCAGTATCTTTCTAATGAAATTTTTAGATTTTATTTGTTTTTTTACAAATGGACGCAATTTGAACTAACTTTCATGAAATAGTGATATACATACGATATACCTTTCACCATTACACATTCATCTTTAATATGTGCAACGACTCTTCAGCTTCAGGCTGCACGCCAGCCCCACTCTCATTTCGGTTATATCGGCTGCGCTTCAATGTAAGTAAATTTGGAAGAAAAGCAGCACAAAGTCGGCAGAAATTTTGAACATACCAACTTAATATCTCAATGCCTGTCGCTCCATTATACACAAGTGACGCAGGTGAATCAGAAAAGATAAAACGTTAGTATTATTATTATATACTGATTACATTGTGGAAAAAGTGCTATATTAATGAACGTATGAAGAATTTGATGATTCCAAAGGAACTGTTACACTTTTCCGAGAACTCAGCCGCGTATTCATTTACCTTTATCATGTAGATGACTATCATAGTGCACAAACTTGGTGGGTTTGGACCCAACCCGTAAAGGTGTGCATTGGTTGGTCATCGGGGCCGATTGCACCAGGCCAACTTCACCTGATGAAGGCAAATGAAGACAAGAATTTATTATATACTCTAGTTTACACAGCTGCTTTTTCCTGACACGCAACAGCTTATGTACAACAAATGCAGCAAAAAGCGAAATTGATCATATTCAGTCAGTTTTTTACAATACTTACGCAAGAACTGGCAAATGAAATCTTGACAGAAAACCACTTTTTTTCCGCAAAGGAACTGCTGTGTGAATTTAAGGCAGAACCCTAAAACATACCATGCAGCATCAATGCGTTAAATCTGCCTTAGCAAGGGAACTAGATTGTCAGGACAATTGACTTTTTTTTCAAAATCCATAGATCTCCCATGTAGAATTATAAATTTGAATGAAGAATTATTTTTAGCCTAGTCTTAAAGTCCTCCTTTTTAATAACTGATCATTACAAACAGCGACAGAACCCTCGCTTGTCAGCTTCTTCCTCCTCCTGTTTAACGTACAAATTGTAGTTTGGCAATTCAAATAGTAATCTGTTTATCCACAACACACTGCATTAGACTTAAAACTTGTTAGTTTAATTTCCCATAAAATAATTTTTGCAGTTTTCAATAATCGAAAGATTCTTTTAATTTTCTACAAAGCAAAAGCCCTTACATAGTTTACCATCTATTTGAGCATTGAGTATTCACATTCTAAGATCAATGTACATTTGGGGTCTTTGTTAGTTTCACCTCCAAAGACTCGCAGAACAAATAAATTGTGTTATTAAAAGAAAACTCATTTTAAATATTGAAGATAAATTGCTACTAAATATCCTAAGAATTCACATTTTGAAGGTATCAACCAAAGAGTATGGGTAAGTCACAAGAGTGGAAACTGGCGTTAGTGTCGACAAGAAAACCTTCAATGCCATCTAGCATCTGGTGACACTTGGCATTTTTCCAGTATGATAGCAAGAATAATCAATTTAGCTTGTGTAGTTGGTAAAATTATTAAGGTACTAAGTATCTGATCTCAGTTCCTGACAGAAAAACGATTCCAAAGCTTGAAAAAATGCTTAGTGTCGCTGACCGCAAGATGGTGTTGGTGTTTTTTTGCCAACATTGGCGCCAATTTCCACTCTTATTAGCTACCCATACTCTTCGGATGTCAACAACATATAGTCAGCTAAATAAAAAGACAGTGGCATTCTCAGAGAAATCAACCAGGCGGAGATCCTTCTTCTAAATATAAGAAAAAAATAACCACTGAAAACATTTATTACATGACACAAACATAGTCCTCCCGTATTTGTACAGTTTCCTTTTAAGATTTTCTATTACAATAGACACAATATTGCTGTCCTCTGGCAAAACCAACTATTTACACAATCGATTTTAAGTTAAGAATAGTCCTCCCAACATCTCGATACAGGTTCAATGGTGCAGTCAGAATTTTATATTTACTATACTCTCTACGACATGTAATCATATCTGGAAAGACAAAAACAATCTTCGTTGGTTTTCCACGGCCCAAACCTATTACAAACACTCAAGAATGAGAAAACCTAGTATCCACGTCAAACAGAAAATGGCTGAGAATGACGGGAATAACACAAAACAAAGGAGAAGAACAATTATGAAACAAAACAAACAAACGAGCGTAATTTTCATCCAGTGAATTCAACGAAAAGATAAAGTAGATATTTTGCCAAAGACCTCAGCCAAGCCGCCCATAGGGCAAAAGGGGGAAATATTTGAAAAAAGCTACCCTTTCGTAGTTAATCACACCAGAAAAAACAAAACGACTGAACTTCTTTTGGTGTGTCATTTTATTCTTTAGTTATATCACTACTACTACACCGAACAACTACCGCAGCACCAAGCCGCCTGAAGTCAACACAGCTACGCACGATCTTCCTCCATCCCAAATATGTTCAAAGCCTCCCTTTTTACACCTTCCCAGGAAAATCCCATTTCCCTTGCATCTTTTTTCATATCATCCCACCCCAATCGTGGACAGACAGCTTTCCGTTTAGCCCTAAACAGTTGGCCGAAAAAGACAATCCTTGGCAATCTGTCACCTTTCATCCGCAGAACGTGCCCTAGCCATCTCAATCTTTCTCTCGTTATAGCCCTAGAGAGTAGGATTGAGCCACACTTTTCATACAGCCTACTGTTTGAAATACGTTCCGTCACCTCAATAACATCCCCCTCCACCAGAACCTAGGGGCAAGTGTTGTAAATTATGCCAGAGGGGCATATAAGGTTTATATGGAAGATAAGGTCGTATAAACTTCGGAAGGGGCACATTCGATTGTAAATCGGAATTTCTATTGCCCTTTTTAAGAGTCGAAAGTAATTGGAGGGTGCCTGGCCACACCCTCCTCAAGGCCATTCTTCCCCAAATGCATCCGATCAAAACCTCCTACTGCGTCATTGGCGCTTTACTGAAAATAAGCAAATATTTACTTTTGTACTTATTACAACATTGAAAATAAACCTAAAAATTAATGTAAAATTAAATTCTGAACTGATGAGCTTTCAGCAATTAATGCCGCTATATGTCAAATATTCAGTTTAATTTTATTAGTTCTTTCCAAGACTGTTCAAGACAAATCTAGCTTCACTAGAAACAAGAGTTTGGATACTGCCCCCTTCCCTAACTCTAAAGGCTACAGCGTTATTGGTGCTTCACTAAAAACGAATTATATTACAAATATATTCTTTTCCAGCTATTAAAGCATTGAAAACGAAAATAAAATTACGGTGAAATAAAACTTGAACTGAAGAGCTTTCAACAATTAATCTATATATATAAAAATAAGTTGTCTGTGGATCTGTGGCGCATATGACGTCAAAAAAACTAAAAAAACTAAAAAAGCTAAAAAAGCTAAAAAAAAGGTAAAAAACTAAAAACTAAAGAAGAAAAAAAAACTAAAAAAAAGGTAAAAACTACAAAAAAAACTAAAAAGAAAAAAAACAACTAAAAACTAATAAAAAAACTAAAAAAGGTAAAAACTACAAAAAAGGTAAAAAACTAAAAAAACTAAAAAAAAGTAAAAAACTAAAAAAAATAAAAACTAAAAAAGAAAAAAACTAAAAAAGGAAAAAAACTGAAAAATAAAGGAGAAAAAGAAAACTAAAAAAACTAAAAAAAAATAAAAAAAAGGTAAAAACTACAAAAAAAACTAAAAAGAAAAAAGAAAAAAACAAACTTAAAAAGCTAAAAAAAAAATAAAAACAAAAAAAAAAACTACAAAGAAAAAAGGAAAAAAATTGAAAAATAAAGGAGAAAAATAAAACTAAAAAAGTAAAAATAAAAATAAAAAAAAAAACTAAAAAAAGGTAAAAACTACAAAAAAAACTAAAAAGAAAAAAGAAAAAAACTAAAAAAGCTAAAAAAAAGGTAAAAACACCGGGACACAGGGAAAAAAACTAAAAAGAAAAAAACAACTAAAAACTAATAAAAAAACTAAAAAATCTAAAAATCTAAATAAACTAAAAAAGAAAAAAAAGAAAAAAGGAAAAAAATAAAGGAGAAAAACAAAACTAAAAAACGAATGTATATACAGACCGGGACACCGGGATACAAATGACGACCGGGACACAGGGAATATAAATGACGACCGGGACACAGGGACACAACTACAACGGGGACGCCGGGGGGCACAGGGGGATATAGATGACGACCGGGACACCGGGACACAAGAGATATAAATGACGCCCGGGACACTCAAAGAGAAATCACAGACTGGGACACCGGGACACAAATGACGACCGGGACACAGGGAATATAAATGACGACCGGGACACAGGGACATAACTACAAAGGGGACGCCGGGGTGCACAGGGGGATATATAAATGACGATGGCGACTCAGGGAATGGTCGATTAGCAATCACCATCAACAAAGCTCAAGGGCAATCATTAGAATCATGAGGTATAGATCTGAATACGGATTGTTTTCCCATGGACCATTATATGTTGCATGTTCAAGAGTCGGTAAACCTGACAATCTATTTATATGCACAGACAATGGGACAGCAAAGAATGTTGTATATTCGCAAGTTTTACGTAGTTAAAAACATATATACGACTTACGCGCGCGGGGGGGGCTTGGGGGGGGGGGCGCGAAGCGCCCCCACCAACTAGGTGGGGTATACTAGCCTACCAACAGCTAGTATATATATATATATATATATATAAATATATATATATATATATATATATATATATATATATATCTCTGTCTGTGTGTCTGTCTGTCAGGTGACGTCATGTTTCTGTGTCAACTGACGTCATGAAGTTAGTTGTCGTCATTTTTGCTATGACGGTGACGTCATTAACGGTATTTAAGACATTTGTTCACGGAAAAATGTTTAATTGTAAAATGACTGAAGAACCTACAATGGCAACAGCCGAGGAAGCTGCTCAAAGAGTTTATGCCAAAAAACTTGCTGCTGATAGAGAAAGTAAGAAAAGAAAGCGTTCCGAGGAATCACAAGAACAGCAAGAAAACAGGCTTGCAGCTGATAGAGAAACTAAGAAAAGAAAGCGTGCCGGGGAATCACAAGAACAGTAAGAAAACCGGCTTGCGGCTAAAGAACGCAAAACCGTGCAGTTAGATGAAAATCCACCTGGACAGCGAGAGTCAAAACATATCAAAACTGAAAATGATAGTGATGATGATTGTGTTTGGGATTTTGACTTGGATAAGGTCATCAATGCCTACCAGATTTAAGTAAAAAAAAAAAACAAAGGTTCGTCGATATGTACTTCATAGTGACGCTGAAAAATAAAGAAGAAAAAGAAAACTGAAAAAAGGTAAAAAACTAAAAAAAAACTAAAAAGAAAAAACACTCAAAGAGAAATTACAGACCGGGACACAAATGACGACCGAGACAGAGGGAATATCAGTGACGACCGGGAACCTCAAAGAGAAATTACAGACTGGGACACCCGGACACAAATCACGACCGGGACACAGGGAATATAAATGACGACCGGGACACAGGGACACAACTACAACGGGGACGCCGGGGGCACAGGCGGGATATATAAATGAAGACCGGGACACAGGGATTGCTCGAATAGAAATTACAGACCGGAACACAAATGACGACCGGGACACAGGGAATATAAATGACGACCGGGACACTCAAAGAGAAATTACAAACTGGGACACCGGGACACAAATGACGACCGGGACACAGGGAATATAAATGACGACCGGGACACAGGGACACATCATTAAAATAATGAGGTATAGATCTGAATGCGGATTGTTTTTCCAATGGACAATTATATGTTGCATGTTCAAGAGTCAGTAAACCTGATAATCTATTTATATGCACAGACAATGGGCCAGCGAAGAATGTTGTATATTCGCATGTTTTACGTAGTTAAAAACATATTTATATCTATCTCTATTCACAGGTGGGACACAGGGACACAGCTACAATGGCGCGTAACTAATATGGCGCGTAACGACTTACGCGCGCGGGGGGGCGCGAAGCGCCCCACCAACTAGGTGTTGGGGTGGCGCGAAGCGCCACCCCAACAGCTAGTATCATTATATATCAAATATTCAGTTTGATTTTACTTGTACTTTCCAAGAATGTTTAAGACACATGTAGTTTTCAGTAAAGCGCCAATGACACAGTAAGTTTTAGACTTTTACAGTGAGAGAAGGTGTCAAAATCAGTGATTTTTTATTGTTTCAAGCTTGATCTGCGTATTCAGTTTAAGTTTCATTCGTTTTAAGATTTATTTATTCATTCATATTAGTACCTGTTGCATGTTCCTTGCTATGATTGTTTATTTAATTTCTGTTCGTTTTGGGTTTCATTTGTTCTTTAATAGTTATTTCTGGTCGTTTTGAGTTATTGTAGACTTCTATTTCTTCTGATCTTAAGTTAAATATGGCCTTTACTTGTCTTTAAAACACTTCTTTTTTGGAAAGTTTTTTTTTTAATTAATAATAAGAAAAGAGGGCATGTTTGATCCAGGATTTCCAAGAAGACATAGCGTATAAGATCAAGCTTTAAGAAAATGTCAAAAAGGATGCCAAACACAATCAAAACACACTTCTCCCATTCTGGTTGCGAAAAGAAAATATCAGGAATATCTAAGGAACGGCTGATAGTATTCAGTCGTCACAAAGTTCGGAGAATATTGAGGGGCGTCTTTAACCAAATCAAAAGATAATGTGTGCATCCAGTTTTTCAAAAAGGCGTATCTGCATCATCTAGAGAACAGCTGAGGGTATTAAGTTTAAACTTTCATGACATGTTAAAAATAGTCAGCAGGTAACCAGCCCCACTTCCGTGCACTCTTTAGCTGCAATCTCCCCAAAGATATCTGATCAAAAAATTTGTAAAGTCATTTGGCTTAAATTCATCTAGTAAAAGAACTATTCTTCAAAGGATGACTAACCCCCCCCCCATGGTTTCTGTTTTCCCCAAAACCCCATGTTTTCTATGATCTCTAATTTTAGCTATTTCGTTTTGGGTTTCATTTATTCTTTAGCAGTCATGCCATTTTGTTCTTGAATTACTATAGAATTTTATTTCTGCTGGTCTAAAGTTTAATATGGCTTTGTACTTTTCTTTGGAGAACTTTTTTTTCGGACAGTTTATTCGATTAATATAAATAAATCACACGTAATGTATTGACTAAAATTAGGGCTGCATCGGCTCTTGACACCACAAAATGGACCAAAAGTTGATTTTCTCAGATTCATAACTTCCAGTGTGAGTGGACTGAACCTATGGGACTTCGACGAAGACAACCAGCTCAGAAAGACAATCTATTTTTTCAAATTATCGAAAACAATATCGATTTTTGGTGCCAAAACTCCTTTTTTCGCTCATCCTCTTAAAAAATTAAATTAATTAAGGCTGAATCGGCTCTTGATGCCCCAAAGTTGATTTTCTCTGATTGATAATTAACTTTCAGCGTGAGTGGACTGAACCTAGTGGACTTCGACGAAGACAACTCGGGAAGAAAATTGATTTTTTTTTCAAATTTTCCAAGAACCATATCAATTTTTGGTGCCAAAGATCGCTCATCCACTTGAGATATTTGAGCATGCAGACAGGATCAGGACCAACGGAACCCCTCTTAAAAAACATGAAAAAAAGAAATAAAACTGGTTTTAATGGTCTGTGACGTCCAATTTTCTTTTTTTTTGTGACAACAAAACAGCTTTTTTTATGAATGATCTTGACGCATTTATTTCATGAATTTAAAAAATAAACAAAATCAAAAATTTGAAGATTCTAACTTGTGTTTTCAACCCATGATATTGCCTCAAATTTGTAGAGCTGTGCGTGTAACTGAACCCTCAATGTAGATAAACTTCAAGCAACTGAACCCCAGGGGTAAACCCGATTAAAAATCAGAACAAAGAGCGCTGAAACAAACCCAAACGGAGGGACAGAAGGGAAGCCAGAGAGCTTGGGGCCTCTTCGAGTTCGAAATCCAAAACAATAGGAATCATTCGTGATAAACAAGGATAACCACACCCTGGAAACTTCAAAAAAAAATCTTGTGGCTTATATTCTCATTCTTACTTTAACAAATAATTTTGAAACAGTATCTGCATCTAATCTACTTACTTTTTACCTCTCCTACATATTTTTGGATCGCATCGAGTTGAAACACCAGTCTTCGGTCCAAATCTGTTCAGCTTGATAAATGAAATTAATAGCATATTTTGCAGCAATATCTGTAATCTAGCATAATTACTAACAATTATTCAGTTTTAACTTAACAAATTACCAATTTTTAAATATTGTAGCAAGTTATTCAGACTTTCTACAAGCAGACTGGCCCCCAACCTAAAAAAAATCAACTAAAAATTAGATTAAGTCCATTATTTTGTGCAGGCTAGTTGAAGATCAAGTTGCTCCCATAAGCCGAGTCCTGTTGTTTTTTTTTACTTATGCTTTGTGCTTTCAGTAATGCTAGTTTTCCAATATTCTACAAATTAGAATCTCTACATGTTCTATCTTTTTTGTAACTGTTTATTTGATAGTCATAAAATAAATGCCTGTCAAAATGTTGTTTCGCTGTCACAAAAAAAAGAAAGAAAATCGACGACACAAACCACTAAAGCCAAAATTTATTTGTTGAACAAATGTTCAGTTTAATGGGACTGAGTTGCACGGGGGACTAGTTAAATGGGGATTAGCTGTACATGGGTATAGTTAAACGGGGGTTCAGTTGCAATAGAACCATTTATAGAATACTGAAAAACTGAGTACGAGGTAAATTGCGCCAGGGTCCAGTTACCCACACACTATATCTCCCGTTCCAAAAATTTGGAAAATACAGACAATAGGTTTTCAGAAGAAAGCCGAATAGCTAATACGCTTATCTTCTCAAAGAAATAAAACACACAATTGATAATAGAATTTAAAAGGTTTTATTTCGAGTTGCAGACAAAAGAAATTCTGAGAGTGCAATTCAGGCAAGATTCTGAGAGTGCGTTTACCTTAAGCATCTAAACAAAACCCTGATTCTAGATGACTCGGATAAAATAATTGGTCTAATTTAATTTAGAAAATATTTTATCTAAGTGAGTGCTGTGGTTTACGGAACTTGGTCAAGGCAAAAAAAAAATTAATTAATGCTGGAGTGCCGCACTATTTTCCAAGAGGTTAATTTGACAGAATGTCTGTCGGCCAAGATATAAAGAACGTTGCTTAAGCAACCAATATTGTTATATGCTTCATATCCACAATATATAAAATTAACCAACTTCCCAATTTGCAATCAGAAATACTAAGGAAAAAAATTTCGATGTCCTTAAGAATGCTTAGAATGAAGGATTGTGGCAAATGAAGAACTCGTTCATTTCTCAAGTATTCAGAAAAAAAGTACTAACCGGTGCCAAAAATCATTAAATTACCCTACTGTAAAACACTTGCAAGTTTCTACTGAGGTGATTTCCAATGAGATCCAAATTCATTTTGTCATTTTTTCAGCAATTCTGACTTAGCCTAACCTGAAGCATCCTGATTTTGCCTTTAAAAGAAAGGACAGAAACAAAAGTGAAACACTGGCTTTATCACAGAGGTTGTTTAGCTTTTCGTCTGCTTCTTTCTAAATGTCAGTCAAATAAATGAGCCTGATGTTACTTTTCCTACGTAATGAAACAAAACGGTTGAGTGTTAAGACTGCTTTATCAAAACCATTCTAAATGGAACGAATACAAAAACTAGGGCTGAAGAAGAGCAGATTTCCCAAAATGTTGTTTGGAAAAGAAACAAAATCAACTGATTATCACAGTATAACGTGGCAATATTTTTAGTAACAAACGCTGGAGCTAAGATCTAAATCAGCTCTTAGAACAAATTACAAAGACGAGAAAGAAAAACTTAATTATACACTGCACTGCAGGTACGTGACATGTTTTTGTTTTTAAACTCCCAAGTACTGAACAAACATAAGCAATATGAGCATCGTTGCATCAAGCCGCAATTGGTAAAAAATTAACCCAAATAATCATCAGTGAATTAAAATATACAGTAGATAATCATATCAACTAGTCTAAATATGACAAGAAACGGTAAAACAATTAAACGACACTTTCGTCCGCTGGTCTTGAATTCAGATCACTCTCAACAAATGATTCATTTACTCCGATATACATAAATATCAGAAACAAGAAAATTATTCAATGACGGATTTTTACTTCTTTACTTAAAACAATATGCTTAAAAGAATGGATCATTAATAAACAGCTAAATTATTAGTAATATACGCAATATATTATCAGAGAAAAATTGACACCAATATCGAGAATAACCAGCGTCACTTAAATCGAACTCGTAGGAAAAGAGACTAAATCATCAATCAGTTTAAAATTGCAACAATTACAATGTTAACGCAATTACAGCTGACCTACTTAAATAAGCAACCGACGATAAGAATTATAAACTCGCACTTCATAGATTTGAGGCAGGAAAGGCTTCCCCTATTATTTTATAAACTTAGCAGTTATACATGACGGTTAAATTTACCACGTTATCTGACGACAATGAATTAAAACCACCTTTAAAACTCTTTTGATATTACCACACATGGATATCAAACGCTGATTAGTTAATACACGTAGCACTTTGAATAAATGTATTTATTATACGCACTTTTCGCATATGATATTACCCTACAAACAACATTTTGAATGAAATACTAGCAAAAAAAAAAAATCATTAAGATAAACATCCCCAATGGTAAAACCAGCATTCACGAGCAAGACAATTTATAAATTGAAGAACTAGCAGATAGGGGGCAAAAAAGCAAATGCAAGTGGCAATAGCACTGACAAACCAATAAAATAAAAACGAAAAGTAGCACTTTTTATTACTGAACCAAGTAAGCACAAAATAGGACTGAAACTAAATACAGAACAGAAAAAAAGAACACAAATATGAACAGTCGAAACACTGATTACACTTTTAATTATCTACGATTGATGATGAGTAGCCTAAACACCACTTAGGATTAACTGGGTATTAAACACAAAACTACACTTACAAACTCGTTGAATCAATTATTTATACCCTTATACCACTGACTGAGTCAGTCCACAAACAATCTAAACCTGAAAGCAACACTAGAGAGAAGTAAAGTCATTGAAATAAGACAATCTGAAAAAACTTCAAACACCAAAGCTACAATACAACTGTTTGCTGACAATCAAGTCCATCTAAGAGGCAACGTGTCTTAGGGGACACTGTAGCCGGGATAGGCTGATGCTTGACCACCATAATAACTTGCTTGGGGTGCTGCACTACCACCGTAACCAGCCGGATATCCAGTAGGCTGATTTGGGTAAGGTCCAGTGGCTGCAGCAGTAGAAGCTTGGCTTGCTTTCAGCTGAGCTTCAATGGCCTCAGCTTCCTTAAATTTCCCAATACTTTTATAATATTCAATCCATTGCTGACTATAATCTGGTTGACCACCGGCACCCTGTGCTGGTGCTGCAGCAGCAGCAGCAGGAGCAGCGGTAGGACCCTGAGCTGCTGTTTGAGCAGCAGGATTTACACGAGTTTGACTTTTGGCATGCTGTTCAAGCATCTCAGCTTCTTTATGCATACCCATACTTCTATAGTATTCTATCCATTGTTGAGTAAAATCTTGTTGCGCACCAGTTGAAGCAGGGGTAGGGGTTGGAGTAGGCTGTGGTTGAGCTGCAGCTGGTGCTGCAGGTGCACCCTGAGGGGCATTTTGACCATAGTATTGTTGGTAGTATGCAGCCCAGGCAGCTGCGTTGGGGTCATTAGGTGGATTACCTGGCTGCTGACCTTGCCGAAAATCTGGATAATTACCTCCCCAATTTTGGGCAGGAAAGTTTTGACCAGGAGGGCCACCTTGCGGTCCTGGGCCTCCAGGACCACCAGAAAATTGAGTTGGAGGAGGAGGAGCAATTCCCAATTTCTCTGCCATCAATCTTTTGGCATGATCAATTTGTTCTACAGTGCCTCGAATAACGAATATTTTTTCATTGGCATTTGGAGGTGGATTTTTGTCAATCTCACAATGGGCACCAGCAGTCATATTAATCCATTTAATAGTTTCTCCACCTTTTCCAATAATTATGCCACATTTATGGGCAGGTACTACAAAGGTGCTAGTGACAGGTTCTCTCCCGTTCCTAGGACCAGGACCAGGACCCCCTGGTCCCATTGGCCCACCCATCGGTGGACCATAGCCATCCCAATTGCCTGGAGGTCCTCCAAATCGACCCGCAGGCATGGGACCGCTGCCCCTTCCACGGCCTGATTGTCGATCTCTAATCATTACTGACTCGACGAGGTCTTCAATCCTCTTACGTGCTTCTTGACATTGATTAGGGGTGCCAGTCAAATGACACATTCTATATTCTCCAGGTCCATTTTCATCGTCTTTTTGGAACTGCACTCTGGCACCAGTTTCATTTTGAATACGATTTATCATTTCACCGCCCTTACCTATAACAACACCAACAGCAGAGCGATGAACAGGAACTTGAATAGCCTCGGGTCCACCAAATCCGGTAGGACTGCTGAACTTTGGTCTACCCCCAAATCCACCACCGTCCATTTCTTTATCAGCCATTAGATCGTAAACCATTTGTCTTGCCATTTCTACCTTATGAGGATCTCCCATAATGCGTAAGGGTTTGTCAGCATCAGGGCTAGAATTCTCTTGAAGGATAAACATTTTTGCACCAGTCCTCTCCATTAGCTGTTTAATGGTTTCTCCTCCTTTACCAATAACGAGGCCAACTTTATCTTTGGGAACCATTATCTCAACCTGCCCACCTCCACCTCCTCCTGTGTTACCTCCTCCCATTGGATTGCCCATAAAAGTGGGTGGTCCACCCATTACAGCACCATTTTGAACACCAGCATTATGGGCTGTAATAATACTCATTATCATATCTTTGCAACGTTGGATTGATTCTGGTGTACCAGTCAATGTACAACCTCTGTCTCCAACGCCGTTGCTGTCAGGGGCCATCTGGATTTTACAGCCAGTCTCAGCTTGTAGTCTTGAAATGGATTCACCTCCACGTCCAATAATCAGACCTACAAGCTTGTCAGGAACACTGATGTCTTCACTTCTTTGGCCTCCTACAAGATTTAGAAACACTTAGAGTGAACACGAAATGTGCATAGATTCAGAAATTAAAAAAAAACAACAGGTATCTTTTTGTAGTGTGCACTAACATAACTGCATAATATGATAGTAAAAAATGCAGAAAGACAAAATATGACTGACTTGAGGAAAAAACTCAAGTTCCAAGAAGTTTTCAATGAGCTTTTAACACATCGGAATTTTTTTTTCATTGAATTAATTTCCATTACAATACAAACAATATTTACAGAAAAGATTCGAAATCTTTGAAAATGATGTAACGTTTATAATTCATGTAAAAGATCGTGTTTAATTGTGCAATATATGAATAAATAGCCAAAACTATCCCCAAATTGCTTGGAAAACTTTAAAACGATTTATTATATGCTGAAGTTCCCTACTGTTCAAAGGTGGCCACAGATTTAGAGAAATGCAATTGAAAATGAGACACAAAACAGTATAGGAGAGATGAGCTTGAAAAAACATCATAAATGAAAATGTGAAAGAACAAAAGTTTCTGTTAAACAGGAGAGGCTTAGGTTATACTTCATCAAAGTAATGTAAAAGAAAGTATTTGCCATTGGGCAGCCAATTGTATAAACCACAGGAATAATTTTGAGCTAAGGAATGGCTAGTAATCAGGTAGTTCAGAAAAAGAAAAGGAAATGGAAATATTTGCTCAGGAAAAAAAAGCCTCTTTATTTTCTTGTTCTTTAAAAAGCGCATCAGAAATGCAATGACACTAAAATTTTGGCTTACTGACAATCCTTTTCTGTTAGTAAATTCCGAACAACCTTGGCACTGTTTTTTACAATTTACTAGTAAAAATTACCTACATTGATTTGAAATTTGTAACGTACACTTAAAACATAAAAAACAAGAGAGATCATTCTTCCATAACGTTGACCACCCTCCCAGAATATGTTCACAAACCAAGCTCTAGAAATGATTACCACGTTCTTGACTCAACCATAATGTTGAGCACCTTTGCAATATTTATAGTATTCACAAAAAAGGCTTGAAGACAATGAGAAAAACGGGAGTTGTTTTTGAAGTAAGTCATAAACATAATTAGAACACTTTTTGGAAAAATACTTTCGTTAAAGAATATGAGGCTAATTTTCACGTTAAAGAGGATAAAAATCATAGCAAATTTTTAACAATCATCCATAAAACTCAACAATCACAAAATGCAGACAGGTCAGGCGAAATGCTAATCTTAAAGGCATATAAGAAGCACGAGACAATCTTTCGTGGAATATTCAATATATTAGTCCTATTTTATAATGATCCTACTTTAGTATCCCATTGAGGCATGCTTTTTCTTTCCCAGTGAAAAATTATTTACCAAACATTAATATTTTAACAAGCAAAATCAAATGTAGTTGCCACTCATATTATTCAGCACTAATTTGGAAGTTTTTGAATTGCATTAAGCACAAATAACCTACGCACATCAAGAAATTCAAGAAATTAGACAAATGTATGTACAGGTTTAGATGTTAAGAGGTACATTACAAACCTGTCAATGGTGCAGCCATATTTGGTATAATGTTGCCGTTTTGCAGGGCTCCAAGACCGCCATCACTCATGGTTCTTTTTGGATCTGGATTTAATTTCTCCTCCAACGGTCTTTTTAGGCCTCCGTTGGCCTCTGGGTTCTGAATTCGGTTGATTTTGATGGTAAGACTCTGCAGCTGGAAATAAAGACTAAATAAAACTCAATCCCTCATATTAAAAGATATTAGCAGATCCAAATTTTAGTACAAAATATCTTACAAACTTGGCAGTCAAATCGTCCAAGAATAATTTGCAAGTACCAACAATTATTCATGGAATAAAAGAGAATATTGCAGAATGGACAAAACGTCCATGGTAGACGAATACCTCAATTTTAAATATTATATTACATTTATTAGCAATGAAATACCAAAAATGCTTGAATCCTGCAGGATTGAAGAATCTTTTCCAAAAATGTTATCAATATGTTGTGTTTTCCTCTCAAACATCCTTATCGGTTGTAATGCAAGCCAGCTTAGTCATAATGGTTTGCAAGCAATTTATGCCTGGTTTGTGTATAACAAATTAAAGCCTATTGAATCTTGACTAGTGGTTTCATAAAAAAAATTGAGTATGAGCCTCCTTTTACTATATCCCTCCATAAAAAAGGGGAACACAGTTATACAACAGAAATTTTGAATTGTTAAGGACACAACTAATCCTTACGCAGTATAGGCTTTTATGAGAAATATTCACCCAGAAGGTACAGACTTCAAGTGGGAGCTAGATGAATGTTACACATATTTGTAAAGTATCTTACTTCAGCCAATATTGCAGCAATGAAATGAATGACCATTTTAAAGGACACCACTTTGTGAGTGATAAATTAAGATTGATTAGATCTCATTTGATTAAACTAAGATTGGTAAGGTGAGCATAAGTTTGATTCAGAAAGTATGCTGATTTTGAAGAGTGCGAGAGGATAGGACTCATTTTGGTTCCACTGAGATTTTTTTTTTATTTGGTAACTGGTAATATAATGTTGTAGGGGGGCGAGAAGGATCAGAGGAGGGGGATATATTTTTTTCGGACAGCGTATATAATTTTTAATTTTGTTTTTTCCTCCTCAAACATGCAGGTATGTGTTGGAATATGAAAGTGAGCACTGACTTCTTTTAGTTATGACTGGGTGCACTTGATATCTTCTTGTGACCTTTTTTCTCAGGATTAAAGAGTTGCTCTTAGTTCTATAATAAAGAATATTACATGCCCTTGAACAATATAAGCATATTCTTGTTTCTGAAGGAACTCTAGCTAGCTACTATCTAGCTGGTCTTCTACTTTTATTGTCCTCATTCCTGTATGTGTCACTCCAATGGATATTAGCAATGAGCTGAAGGGCATATCTTTGGAATCTGAGAGCAATAATACATTTTTTTGGAGACCAGCAGATTAATATCGACAACCTTTAAACAGGGGTCGACCGCAACTATGCCCCCCAAAAATGTGACTACCAAGAGCTACTCTGAGCACAGTCATATAAACTACACGGGTCCTAATTACTGCCTTATGATCAGCATCGCCTTCTAAAGGCCCGTGAGGTTACAGACAAGAAGGCTGGAAGTATTAATTTATTTTCTCATACAAAAAGAGAACTTTAATGAAGTCACAACGTCGATTAAAGTACAAGGAACAAACAACCTTAGTAGAGCAGAATTTTTGAACGTTTAGGAACAGGAATAAATCGTACGATTGACGTCTATCAGTAAGTGTGACAAATAACTGGTAGAATTACACCTAAGATAATTAGCGTCATCACTTCTGATTTCCTCTTCAAAACAAGTAAGCTTCCAGCATGCTTTGAGCCAGACCAGTGTTCAAAAAGTCCTTCTCTTCTAATGCTTTTTTTCGGACGTTCTCCTGCTTCCTTAAGAATAGTATCACAAATTTCTTTCTTCTGTTCAGCCATCTCTTTTTTTTTTTACTGTATTTTGCTTCCTCTGGACCAGGTCCTGTACTGTCAATTCGGCATATTTCTTTTCAACTTCAAGATTTTCTTTTTCCAATTCATCCTGTTTATGACCAATAAAGTAAAGTTCATTGCCAATTCTAACCGATATGGCCAAACACAGCAGCTTCTTTGTGATCGGTACAATTTCGGGTTTGTTCTTATAATTGCTCAGAGCAACAATTCTTTAGCGTTTAGGGTCCTCTCCTCTGTACGGGATTACATATCAAAAAAATGGTCTTAGAACATCAGGAGAGGATGAACGGAAATTGAAAGTTTTAGCGTCCTTTTTAAGCAACCAAAAAGATTGAAGGGCAACTAGCCCACCTCCCATGCCCTTTTCCCTCAAAATCGGCTGATCAAAACTTTGAGATAGCCATTTTATTTAGTATAGTTGAAAAGTCCCAAAACTATGCTTTTGGAGATAAAAAGCCCCCTCTCCAGCCCCTGGAGATAGGTCTTAAAGTCATCAGTTCTCCTTTATTTATAGTTCCCCAAGGCCTAAGCTTTTCTTTATTTATTAAGTAATAAAATTATGGAATAGTAATCGTAAGACAATTAATGAAACAAAAAGGTTAGAAGAATTTCGAAAATAAAGTTAAGGAGAAAATGTATTCTAATTGGAGCGTGAAGTTATTATCTGTACTTATTATTTATATCTTACTTATAAAATTATCAAATAGCAGCAATACAATAATTAATGACATAAAAAGGTTTGAAGAATTTAGAAATTGAGTTATGGAAAAATTGTATTTCATTTTGGGGTTATAAGCTATTATTTGTAATTTTTACTTATATTATTTTTTTTTCTTCTTCAATTGTTGTTTGAGGTGCATGAAGGAGTATAGTGGATTAATTGGGTGGTTTTCTTTTCTTGTCATTACAGTGACTCTAGCAGTAACTCAGCAAGGAATTTTGTACTTGTACAATATATATATATATATATATATATATATATATATATATATATATATATATATATATATATATATATATATATATATTACATTATCAGTTTTTGTGGTACAATTAATTTGTGCTTATAACCAGTACTATTTTTTTCTATTACTGGCACACCCCTAGGACAACTTTCCTTTGCAAGTTCATGGGCAGGCTAGAAGATATTTGTGTTAGGAGTGGGTTTTCATAGGGATAATTTTCTGTTAAGGGAATTTCCAGGGGTGAAGTTTCCAGGAGAATTTTAAGAGTTCCTATACTAAGTTTCAAAGTTCCTAAGAGTTCAAGTTTCATTAAGATCCAGTCACCTATTTGTAAGATGAAGATACCTCAATTTTCATGATTTCCAAGATTTCCGGTTTCCCCCTCCAACTGTCCTAATGTTACCGGACCTGGTCAGGATTTAAAATTAGAGCTCTGAAGCACAAGATCCTTCTAAATATCAAATTTCATTAAGATCTGATCACCTGTTTGTAAGTAACAAATACCTCATTTTTTCTTTTTTCCGAATTCCCCCCCCCAACTCCCCCAAAGAGAGCAGATCCGGTTCGGTTATTCAGTCAGGTATCTTGGACTTGTGCTTATTCTTCCCACCAAGTTTCTTCCTGATCTTTACACTTTAAGCCTTTTCCAAGATTTCCAGTCCCCCCCCCCCCCAACCCCTCCAAATGACACTGGTCCAGTCGGGATTTACAAGGTCCTTCTAGCTTCAAATGTTTCACAATTGAACCTCTCCCCAACTCCCCCAAAGAGAGCAGATTCGTTCCGGTTATGTCAATCATGTATCTAGGACTTGTACTTATTTTTCCCACCAAGTTTCATCCAATCCCTCTACCCTAAGCATTTTCCAATATTCTAGGTTTCCCCCTCCAACTCCCCCAATGCCATTGGATCTGCTCGGAATTTAAAATAGGAGCTCTGAGACAAGATATCCTTCTAAATATCATATTTCATCAAGATCTGATCACCCATTTGTAAGTTGAAAACACTTCATTTTTTTTTTTAATTTTTCCAAATTAACCGTCCCTGATACACCTGCCAAATTTCATCGTCCTAGCTTATCTGGAAGTGCCTAAACTAGCAAAACCAGGACTGAGAGACAGACCGACAGAATTTACGATAGCTATATGTCACTTGGTAAATACCAAGTGTCATAAAAAGGAGACAAAGATACTTTTTTACTGGTACATCAAATGACTATTATGAAACAGTTTGTGGTAGTGAATTGTAAGTAAGGAGCAATTCAGTCCAATTGTAACCAAAATTCTAAAAAGAAGGGAAAATGATAACAATCTATACATCAAAAGAATTTGCTTTTTATATAGATTCCAAATATATAAGATTCATAAATTTAATGTGATCAATCAAAAGCTACAAGCAAGTATGTTTTTTTATTTATAAAAATGGTAAAACATCTCTAAATACCAACTTGATGGAATCTCTGGTTTTTCCATGTAGGGTAATATTTTACTCTGAGCTGGATTAATTAGCTTATAGACTATTATGCAGTTTGTTGATTTTATCCTGAGTTACAGCTATTTAAAAAAAAACTGCGAATTTAAAAATCAGCAATATATATTGCTTTTAGTGCAGTGCAAATAATGATTGCACTGATTGGAGTGCAAGAGGGAAAATTTCCCTCTTCATACATCTGGTAATTTCTGTTTGTATGAGTTTTATTAGAATGTCAATTTTATTTTGAGTACATTCTAAGTTCAGTTTTTTTTTTTTTTTTATTATGTCTAATATCCGTTTCTTTTAACTGTTTTAACTCTTATAATTGTGCTACAAGACAGACATCTTCCTTTTTCAATTATTTAGTTAATTTCTGTTTGTTTTAGTTTTATTCCTTGTAATTTCAAAGATCATTATTGGTTTCGTTTTTAATTATTAACTTGTTTCTTTTAACTATTCATTGATTATTTATAATAATGCCCTTTTTTTTACTCTGCTTAAGACATATTTTTCCTCTTTACTTTTGTTAAGAAAAAAGATTTTTTTTTTAACTTAATAACAGAAAATATGCATGAATATCAGGATTTTTTTATTTTTAGTAAATTTCAACTCTTTGCATTTGTTTTATGATCTTTTTTAAATGGGTTGCAACTGACGGAAACAAGAGAACAAATGTGTTTAAAAACATACCTTTAGACCAGTTTCAAACTGGCAAGTCCTCACAGTGGTCAAATTTCAGAAACTGCCCACTTTTCTAGCTCTAAATATGAAGTACCTGAAAAATACCTTTGGTTAAGAAGTGGAGTGTTAAGAGAGATGTGAATAGACATCAGCAATTCAATCTCACAATTTGTGACGTAGAATAACACTTTCCACAAGAAAACAAAGAAAAGAAAAATAATTTAGAAACCAAACAAGGATGATTTCCAACCAGAAGAAACAAAAAGACAAACCTAAGATTTTGGCATATTTCAGCTAAACTGCCATAAGCACTAAAAAAAAAAAAAAAAAAAAGAGAAAAAATATTAACTTTTTGAAGTTAATTACACAGAACCAAAAAATTGGGTAACTTTTAGGCTCCATTTAGTTTACTTAAAAAATGGCGTTTTTTCTATATACCCTTTTCTTCCCTTTTTTCGAGTGCTGATGACAGATTAGCACAAGAATTAACCAAAATACTTCACTTTTTCTTTTTTTTATTTGCAGAAAATTACTTTTTGATTTTTAATTTAATTTTCTTTTGTCAAACATCATATACGGTGATTGTGGTCTTAGAACATATTGGCAAATACTAATTATTGTTTGACTGTCCATTATTTTGCATTCTTAACTATACACTATTGACAGAGATTAAACCCAGGAAATCTTGATCTAATTTACCACTTTATGGTGCTCTCTACATCAGTCACTATCTATATCACTCTATATCAGTTATTACTGGACTGTAAAACTTGAATAAGTCTTAACATTGTCATAATATTCATTGTCTGTATCTATACTTTTTAATATTAACTTCTATCTTCAAACAAAACAAGACCAAGTTGTGTGGAATGAGATACAAACATTTAGATTTTCAGAAGTGTATTGTGGATATCATGAACAACTCGTGGATGTATACCAAATTGATACAAACACACACCAACAAAGTCTGACATCCAGACAGACCTAGACATAGTAATGATTCTGAGCATTGGAAGCAAAGAACTACACAAAGCATTTTTCAACTCTCATGCAACTATGTTTTCATACATAAATGTAAATTAACTCAAGCATTTAACAGCAGGTCATTTTCTATTCAAGTGTTCTATTCTTAAAAAAAGAAGCCACAACTGATTCTGAAATAGAAGTTGCAATATGGATTTCCTTATTAGCTCAAAAAATTCATTCTTGACTGCTTGGAGGCTGAGGTCTTGGGGTTTGATCCCATTCTCTCTCAAACAGTCCAGGTCATTGCCATATATGGAGTTCCTACAGTAATGTATGAAAAAACACTCATCTTCAAATGAAATTAAATACAAAAAAACAAATTTTTTCAACTGAAAGTAAGGAGTGACATCAAAACTTAAAACGCACAGAAATTACTTCGTATATGAAAGAGGCTGCTTCCTCATCAACGCCCCGCTCTTTACGCTAAAGTTTTTTACTGTTTTAGAAAGAAGAATTGAGAGAAAGAGTCAAACTTTAGCGTAAAGAGCGGGGCGTTGATGAGGAAGCAGCCTCTTTCATATACGAAGTAATTTCTGTGCGTTTTAAGTTTTGATGTCACTCCTTACTTTCAGTTGAAAAAACTTGTTTTTTGTATTTAATTTCTGAACGTTTTTGAATCAATACATGTTTTGATTTTGGCTCTCCGCAGAGGAATAATCAAAACGAAATTTGAAAATTTTTTTGGGGGGGGGGGGGGCTAAATGGCTTTCTCATAATTTTGATCGAATGATTTTGAGAAAAAAAGAGCGGGGGCGAAGCCTAGTTGCCCTCCGATTTTTTGTTTAATTAAAAAGGCAACTAGAACTTTTAATTTTTTACGAATCTTTTTATTGGTAAAAGATTTACGTAACTTATAAATTAGCTTACGTAAAGAACTTTTGTATTCTCATGTTTTTATTACATATATGAGGGGATTCGCCCCATCGTCAGTACCTCGCTCTTTACACTAAAGCTTAAATTTTATCCCAATTCATTAAGAATGACCCCTGAATCACAAAAGCCGTAGAATAAATAGTTGAAATTACTAAAAATACTTTAGCGTAAAGAGCTAGGTATCATAAGGAGGTGAGCCCCTTATATGGGTAATAATTTCTGTTTGTTTTAAGTTTTATTGCTGTTCCTTACTTCCAGCTGAAAAAGCTTTTTCACATTTATTTTTTATTTTATTTTTTTTAAATAATGCTAGTAAATCCTGCTCTCCCTTCATGGAAGTTTTCTTTTCCCATGACAAATTCTCGATGGAAAGTTCCCCCAGCATATCCCCCTCTTCTCAACCCCTCCCCCCAACCAAAAAAATCCTCCTGAAAACGCCTGTATACTTCCCAATAACCATTACTATATGTAAGCACAGGTCAAAGTTTGTAACTTGTTGCCCCTCCCACGGGGACTGTGGGGGAGTAAGTCGTCCCCAAAGACATAGTTATAAGGTTTTTCGACTACGCTGAATAAAATGGCTATCTCAGAATTTTGATCCGTTGACTTTGGGAAAATAATTAGCATGGGAGGGGGCCTAGGTGCCCTCCAATTTTTTTGGTCACTTAAAAAGGGCACTAGAACTTTTCATTTCCGTTAGAATGAGCCCTCTTGCAACATTCTAGGACAACTGGGTCGATACGATCACCCCTGGAAAAAAACAAAAAAACAAAACAAAAAAACAAATAAACACGCATCCGTGATCTGCCTTCTGGCAAAAAATACAAAATTCCACATTTTTGTAGATAGGAGCTTGAAACTTCTACAATAGGGTTCTCTGATACGCTGAATCTGATGGTGTGATTTTCGTTAAGATTCTATGACTTTTAGGGGTTGTTTCCCCCTTTTTTCTAAAATAAGGCAAATTTTCTCAGGCTCGTAACTTTTGATGGGTAAGACTAAACTTGATGAAACTTATATATTTAAAACCAGCATTAAAATGCGATTCTTTTGATATAGCTATTGGTATCAAAATTCCATTTTTTAGAGTTTTGGTTACTATTGAGCCGGGTCGCTCCTTACTACAGTTCGTTACCACGAACTGTTTGAAAAATTACAATTTCTATCAAGGAGCAGATAAAACTGCTGACAATTGTTTGTTATATCATAAAACTTTACTGACCATATTTTTCAATCAATTTGTATCCCTTATTGAAGGAAATTGTACCAAGGTTGACTATTCAAGACAAACAGCTAGGGTTCAAAAGTGTTCTGGATGAAAACAAATTTGACCCATCATTACAAACCTGCTTTTCAATGTAGATAAGGGTTACTTTTCTATTCTGAGAAGGGCTTGATCTATGAAGAGGTTTTGGTTATGGCATTTATAGCTATATTTTACTCAAAGTCCACAAATGCAGCAAAATCTCTTGTATTTTATTGTTATTGTACAATGTGTAGCATATACTCATGGCTTTTATATTCATTTCTATTCCTTTAGACCCTAATCTGACTAGAAATGACCCTAAGAAAAGTGTGCATCAAAGTGGGATAACCTCACCAATACTGTTCAATAAGTCTATAATAAAACTGCAGAACTTTAAAAAGAGGAATTAGAGTTAATGTGAATCAGAGCACATGTACTCAAATCATTCATGGAACAATTTGATCATATGTTTTGTAAAGTGAATTACATGTCTCTTGCTTCTATACTGTTTTTCATAAGTAATTTTACAGATAATAATAATAATAATAATAGCCTAACAAGAGTTCATTGTTAATCAGCAACACATTAGACAATCAATTAATCAAGCTTTCAATTAACATATCTTTAGGATATGTTTCTCTTAAAAAGACCTGGTTTTTTTCTTTATGTCATTTTATAAAACATCAATGAGCTTTGATGGCAATAATATGGAATAAGATGGTAAGAAGCACAATAGACGTCTGGAAAAAGGGTTGACACCCTTTGAACTACTTACTTATGGATAGTTTATGTTCCTTTTACAAGGTTTTTGGCATCTTATTTTTCAGCCGTCCTATGGTGTTAATGTTACAATGGAAAAAAATAATTTTGACATCATTCAATGAAGGACATTGAGTCTAATCTATCTACTGAATTTATTATTGACAAACTATGCACTCAAGTGGATATTACATTCAAAATACAACTAGGCTAACAATTTGTTTTTATACAAAAAGATGTGCATTATATTATTGAACATTTTCTTGAAGTCCCATATATATTGAATGGCTATACTTAGCCCCATTACAGGCATGGGACTCAATGGCTATTCAAAAATTTATATTTTGTAGAGCAATGAGTGGTACTACTATTTTGCCATTATAGTGTTTACTTCAATCTGGGAATGAATGCACACATTTACCATTGAAGTCATCCAAATTGCATCCCAGCCTCCTCTCAATAATGAGGCCAGAGATAGCATTTTTGACTATACAAAAGGTTGCTGGTTTTGGTTGGTTACCATTAGGGTAACAAACCCAGTAGTCAGAAAGCTAATCACCATTTCAGCAGTTAAACCCCACAAAATCTTGATTATACCACCAAGAAAGAAGATTTGGAGTTATCTGAACTTTTTTAGTAAGTGTGTGATTAGGTTCAATATATTAACAATATACAACTATATAAATTTTAAATGCACTTATCATCAAAAGCCAAGCTTAATTGTGGACAAACACTGCACTAGGGTAGGGATTCATTATAAATACTGTTTTATCAACACAAATGATTATGACTATAGAAGCATGGTTGAAATTTCAAATATATTGCTTTTCCAATTATTATTTGTAACAGGCCAGTCCTACAAGCCAGCTTTCTTTTCCATCATTTTACATAACTAGTACTTCTTCCTACTATGATACAGTTTGTCATAAATAACCACCTACAGGTTTAAAAAAAGAAAAAAAAGCAAATGAACTAACTGAGCAGTATACTTTATAGCCTAAGACATTACCTGGTACCAGGGTTGTATCAAGGATTTTTTCCAGGACGTTTCACACATTTTTTTTGGGGGGGGGGGAGGAATTACTCAAAAACCTTAAAACAAGTAAATTTTTTGTTTATATCCATTTTCGTCATGTTTTTACAAGTTGGACAAACATTGGGGGGGGGGGTAAGACCCCCTACCCCCTGAGGATATAGCATTGTCTGGCACATATTTACACAATTTTATTACTGACTGCTGGGCAAAGTAAAACCATTTTACTTGTAAACTCATCCCCCCCAAACAATTGTCCCATGTGCAGTCCTAACTAGTATATTTCCCATGTTTTATATGTTATGTTTATTCTTGTTTTCTATGTGAATGTCCTTTACATGTTAAAAACATACCTGACAAAAATTTTGATTGCAAAGAATTTCAGATCTGATGGATGCTGAATATTATTAAAAACAAATTATAAATGCAAATAGCAATAGAAGTAAATATGATAATCTGATTGATAGAAATATCCTATGATGCTGCATATTTTAAAGTGAAAATTTAGTTGTTTAACTGTTTTTCCCTTTATAATTTTGTGCAAACCTAGGGTAAGATACTCTCACTTCCCAACAAGTCTAGTCCTAGATATCAGCTATCTAAACATATATGCCTCATTTATAGGAAAGATACTTTTAAATGAAGATATATGTTCAAGATTAGGCACTGGCAGAGTACTAGGTGTCTTGCCCTACTGTCTATATTTATGACAGATACCCAACATTTTAATTGAAGTGTTTGTTTCAGATTAGGTATGCTACTGTCTGTATGCTGGGCATATTAATGTTGAAAAGTGCAAGGTTCTCTATTTTGGAAGAAAAAACCCACAATGACAACCAATATCCAAGAGTACCTCAGAGAGAGATTTGTGGTGTTATGGATGAAGATCCAAAATTCAACCACGATACCCATGCTGCAGTAGTAGGGGCTAACCAGACTCTTATCATCAAGCAAACAATAGTGACTAAGATCTATAAAAGCCTGGTGAGACCTATACTGGTGTATGGAATGTTTTTTGCCATGACAATTAATAAAACAGACCAGAATGCTGTTGAATCTGTTCAAAGACTGACAACAAAATGTATAAATAATCTCAAAGATAAAGGGTATAGATATCAACTGCAGAACCTGAAGCTACCAACTCTAACATACCATCAATGCAGAGGCAATATGATAATGACCTAAAAGTTAATAAAGAATGATGGCAAAGATATGTTTGACCTGCCCAGTCATCAAGTACCAGAGGTCATTCTCAGCAAAGCTGTTCTGCAAGAGTGCCAAGACAAGAAAAAGAAATAATTTCTTCTACAACTGAACTGAATTGTAGGTCTGTAGAACAGCCTAAGCAAGAGGAAAGTGGAATCTACAACAATTGATAGCTTCAAATCTTCACAAGGACTGGGCAACAAAACCATGGCTCACTCAATGAAATGCACCCAATGTCCAGTGGCATAAACTCAATTTATTCATAATGCTAGCAAGTGCAATTTAAGGTAAATATTGTCTTATATTCATTGGGAAGAAGGGAGAGTTTGAATTTGTGAGTGTAAGGAGTATTAAATTCAGAGACTAAAAACCATTTAATTGCCTAGTGTGTTCACTTTGTCTCTATATCAGTAATGGCATCAAGTAAATATTAATCTAATATTTAGGCACTAGGAGGGAGACTGGGAGGAATTAACAATCAAGATCCAAAACCATTTTTGCTTTTGTAGAGCATTGACAGGTTTGAATAATATATTAGCCTCCTAGTGCCTAGGAGCAGAATAAAACTGCTTTGTTATTGATTTGAATATTAGACTAGCCTGAAGAGTTATGCACTGAAGGGTAGGCCAGCATGGCTTTGGATCCTTCTTATTATTTTTCTTTGACAGGGTCTAGACTCCTATTATTTCAAAATCTACCTCAAAATCTTTAAAATATACTTTGCTAATCTATATCTTATAATTCTAGTAAGTGATAATTGTGATAGCTAAAAAATAAACATATTTAGGACTAAAACAGTTTTCATCATGAATCTAGATATAGCCTATTGTTCATTTGTGTTTTGCAAACTTTTTTAACCCCCTCCCCCCCAAATTGGTGAATTTGTAGTTTTCAACACAATTTAGCTAGGATGAAAGTGAATACATCACTTGATGCCTTTATTTATGTTCTTTCATAACTTAGTAGTTACTTTTACAAGAAATTATAGGTGTTGAGCCCTGAATTGGGCCTGAGAGGTAGACCAACCAGGAGCAAACCAAAGTTCAAAATTGTTTCTAAAACACTGTCTAAAGCAGAAAATCCCTAATTACAGCTGGTGTAGAAAAGGTAATTGTTATTTCCCTTAGTCTTAAAAGTGAAATCTTATTTTGTAAATACAATTGAAAGAAGTTTTTGTAAGACCCTGAAACCCCTTGAAAATGATATCACAAAAACCAATAGGCTATTTTAAGGGGTTTCTGGCCTTTCAATAAATCCTGCAAAATTGTTTTTATGATAACAGTTTATTATTGAGTCTAATGAAAATAATAATTAAGTCCTACTATTCCTGAAACATCTATAGGCTATTTTTATATGAACATATTTCTCTCTAGCCAGTTTTGGTAAAATTTTAGTTAATTGACTTCTTGCTATCTCGGAAAGGGTTTAGGTTAGGAAAATCAAACTTTCAGGGATGGGTCTACAGGCTAAAGTATGTCCTGGGAAGGTATTTTTAAGTGCACACCTCTACTCCTTCTCCCTCTAGAGGGCCCTGAAATTTGGGTACATGACAGGTCTATACCTAATGAAATTTTGACAAAACAACATTTTAACATTAATTTTCAGCTACTAGTTGCTTTTTCTCTGCCTTTAGTTCTGAAAATGCAATTCCTGTTATTTGAGTAGAATTTTGAGCCATATCAATATTTTTTATTTATTTAGGAAATATATTTGCAAATCTTTAAAACCTTATAAAATGGAATTGAGCAAAGTTATGAAGCTGAAAACAATTTTGTTGTACTTCAATTAAGCGGAAGATCTATTTTGCAAAGTTTCACTTTTATAACACACATATTTTTAAAGGTCATCAAAGGTCAGGGCCCTCTAGAGGGAGAAGGAATGGAGGTAGTTGCTTCAAAACACCTTCCCAGGACATACTTTAGTCTGTAGATTCACCCCTGAAAGTTTAATTTTCATAACCTAAACCCTTTCTGAGATAGCAAGAAGTCAATTAACTAGAATTATACCTTTTAAAGATATCCAAATACATTTTCTAAATTGCCCAGAATTCTACTCAAATAACAAGAAATGCATTTTGAGAACTAAAGGCAGAGACAAATGTAAAACAGTTCAAAATAGGGATGAAACCTTTTCATTGACAGTGAACAGATATAAAATTATTTAACTAGATATTTTGACCCTGTCTTAATCCTGTCTCTTGCATGAGTGCAGAACAGAAATAGTATACCCACTCTCAAAACTCATTAGACTATCTCTTGATAGCTCAAAGCGTCCTGCTGAGTGGAAAGTGGCATATATTACCCCCATTCACAAAAAGGGAAGGAAAGATTATGTGGAAAATTACCAGCCTATTAGTATAACCTCTGTTGTTGTTAAGCTTCTTGAATGTATTGTCAACAAAGCAGTTATTGAGCATCTTGATCAGAATCATCTTCTTAACAGCTCTCAACATGGTTTCCAATGCGACAGATCAGTTGACACTAATCTGCCAGAGTCATATGACTATATTACAAAACTACTGGAGCTGGGAATCCCTGTTGACATGATCCTCATTGATATTTCAAAAGCATTCAACAAAGTTTGTCATAGGAGACTTGAGCTTAAGCTACAATCTATTGGTTTGGAGGAAAAAATTCTTAAATGGATTCTGGATTTCTTGAGGAATTGTGTTCAGCATGTAAGACTGTTTGATGCAGATGGCAATCCTATTCTATCCTCCTCTCAGAATGTTATAAGTGGGGTTCAACAGGGTAGTGTTCTTGGTCTCACCATGTTCAATATTTTCATAAATGATGCTCCTCTAGTGCTCAAAAGCAGGATGATGTTATATGCTGATGATTCCAAGGTAATTGATCCAGCTAGCACTCTTGAAGATACTTCCCAACTTCAAAATGACCTTGATCTCCTTAGCATGTGGGTGAAATCTTGGCTACTTACTTTCAATGTGTCAAAATGTCATGTTTTATACTTTGGGCACAAGAATATCAATACAACTTACTCTCTTTATGGTCAGCTCCTTTATCCAGTGTTGGAAGAATGTGACCTAGGAGTAATTGTTGACAATGATCTTAAATTTAGCACTCATGCAAAGAAGGCAGCAGCATCAGCTAGCTCATCACTAGGGCTCATAAAAAGAACATTTTCCTCCCATTCTCCTAAAATTCTGAGCCTTTGTATAAAGGACTTGTTAAGCTGAGGCTTGAGACAGGCATGGTCCTTGCATCCCCCTTTTTCAAAAAAGATGCTAAAATTCTTGAAGATGTCCAGAGAAGAGCTACTAAGATGGTGAGTGGACTGCATGAGCTCCCTTAACTTACAAGGCTATGCAAGCTGAAACTCCAAACACTGGTTTATAGAAGAAGATAGGGTGATGTCATTCTGGTTCATAAACTTATTAATTCAAAGGCAGTTCCTGGTCTTCTTCCTCTGGCATCTCAGGATTCTTGTACAAGGGGACATAACTTGAAGTTATCCAGGCATTCCTCCTCAAAGCAGCAAAGCACCCATTTTCTTACCAACCATGTTGCCAACCTCTGGAACAAATTACTGCCAGATACCATTGCTGCCCAAACCACAGACAGCTTTAAGAACCATCTTGACAACAAATGGTCAAAAAAAGAATGGAAGTATAACTGGGAAGCACTCAAATCAGCAACATCAAACCACTAGTCAAGTGTATGTATTAAACTATGTGTTATGCGTTATCAACTCTGGAGTTTCTACAAGGAAAAATCCTTATATTGCTCCAAGCTGCAATTTAAGGTATATGTGTTTGAAATATCCAGTTAAATAATTTTATATCTGTTCACTGTCAATTAAAAGGTTTATCCCTATTTTGAACTGTTTTACTTTTGTCATGGAAAGGAAGTGTAGTCTTTCAAGTTATCTAAAGGCAGAGAAAAAACAACTAATAACTGAAAATTAAGGTAAAACGTTGTTCTGTCAAAATTTCAATAGATATAGGCTTGTCATATGTGCAAGTTTCAGGGCCCTCAAGAGGAAGGAGTGGAAGTGGGTAATTTAAAATACCTTCCAAGCATATACTTTAGCCTGTAGACCCATCCCTGAAAGTTTCATTTTCCTAACCTAACCCCTTTCCAAGATAGCCAAAAGTCACTACACTAGAATTTTACCTAATTTTAAACTAAATTGTCATTTCTCCCATAAGCAATTATTGAATTAAGAAAGAGCATAAAGACAGGCATCAAGTGAGATATTCCCTTTCATCCCATCTATATTACATTGAAAACTACAAAATTTACCTGGATTACTCCAAAATGGTAAGAAATTTTCCTTATAAGGGTATTATTCATTTCTTGTAATTCTAAATATATAATTCAAGATAAACTATATGTTTAACCTTTTGGAGAAGGATTAGAGGGAACAAGAAATGAATTGAATGTTATATTTGGATTAGGGATGAAATTCCAATTCTAGAGGTATGTCTAGGCTATTAGCCTACTTAGCAGTCAAAATTATATCAATCTAGAAATTAAACAATCCTGCTTGTTAGCACTAGAAGAAAAATTGGCTAATATATTTACTCCTATAATATTCGGAAGTTCAATTGCAACATGTTGATCCTATTTCATAGTTGGCTAAATTTTTTCTTGGATAAGCTGAAGCTAACAGCACACCTTAATACTTTTACATTATGTATCAAAACTTTATTGAACTTACTCCCATTCATACGGTTAACTTAAAAGAATAGGATTTTACTTACGGTTAGCCTTGTCTGCTGAAATAGTATGTTATTCAGATTCTAAATTTTCAACTGACCACGCTAGAAATGGCTGCCCGAAGTGATGAAAAGGATAACAGTTAATAATTTAATACGATATTGAAATCCTTAAAAACCTTCAATGCGTCTACGTTTGGTATTTTCTTAAACCGCTGTTTAGGTCAGATAGAAATGGTGTGAGATACTTAAGATATAGTTTATGTTCTTATACATACATATAGTTATGGTGTGAGTTATGTACAGTTTATTTACAGTAAATAAAGTAAGTTTTCAAAGCAAACATGAACAGGAAAAAAATAATGTACATCTGGCATGAAGCCCTGTCTTCGTCATAGCAATTTCAGACGAAGTTGGCTTAGTGAAAACAGCTTCCGTCCATTAGTTTTGACTTTTAATTAAAGTCCTGTTCTCATTATGATTTTCGAAAGCGAAGTCGGCTGAATAAAAACTATTGTTTATTCATTGAAAAAGAGACTTTTTCTATAAGAAAAAAAAACACTTCAAATGTACCTGATTTGCCTTTTTGAGCCTTAAAAGGTACCAATGGAGACTAAAATTGCCTGAAAAAGTAAAAATATACAGGTGACTTTGCCGAACATAGTCATAACGAAAACACAGTCAAAGAAAATCCACTTGAAATGTGCCTTATTTGCGTTTTGACCCCTGAAGAGCGTTTATGGATAAAGAAGATTCCATTAAAGTAAACACCCACGCGTGAATTCGCATGAATAAGCTATAATGAAGATATGGCTTAATACAAATGTCCAACAGGCTTATGCTGGGATGTTAAAAAAACTCAGGTATTGACGAGCCATTAAGTTCCTTGTGATGATGATGGTTTACGCTGGAAGACAACATTGCAATGTCTATTAAACGAATGATTTATTCAAACGATCAGTTCATGTTTATAAATGAATATTTATCAAGCTATCGCAAGATTAACCCTTTAAGTACTGAAGTATGAAATCGATAGGAAAAAAAATATTTGAAGGATGTTTCTAGATGAAAAAAAAATCACTGAACTCGAATATGGAGTCATATTTTCGGTATCTGGTTCAGGGTTCAAGATCCGTCATGTCCTTTTAAAAGGACATCCTTCCTTAGTGGAGTATTTTTTTCAAATAATGCCATGTATTTTTGTATCAGACAAAACTAGTAACTACTACAAAGGTAAAAAAAAAGAGTTCACCTCCTGGTGGTAGGAGAGAAAACAGTTCTTCTCGGGAAAAAGGCACAGTGCAATTCCAAGGCACTTGCTACACAGGATTTTTGTCTTCCTCTGACAAATTCGGCAGCGTTTTTGACCTTTTCCGAATTCATGAAAATGTTTGTACCCATCATGTTGCCCGTCTATAGGGGGGGGGGGGTAGGCTGTGTAGGTATTTTTGTGGAGGAGTACCTTCGGCTTTCAGAGATAATGGTCTACCAGGGCGCTTTCGGGGTGAATCGGACTATCCTAGAGAGCATGCAATGAAGGTTTTGAACTCCATTAGAGGCACTGGTTTGTCATTGAACTGCCAGCAGTGACGATGATAAATTAGCCAGGCATTGACTACTGCACTGTCAAGAACGTAGTAGAATATGCGCATATACTACTGTCTTGCCTTCAGGTTTGAGAATAGAGCTCAATACTCATATCAGCCTAGTCCACGCCACCCATGTACTTGTTGTACTCTTTGATCACTGCGGGCCTTTCGATTTCCACGTATTTCTTCTCGGAGGAGTCCCAACGTCTACAGGTATCCTTGGGCTCAATTGCAACGTAGTTTGACACAAGCATAACCGCTTTGTTATCATACCAGCGCACCAAGTGAACTTATGTCGACTTTTCAACTCTCCAGTCGACGTGTTCCGGACGAAACCGTTTCAGTTCCTTTTCTTCCATCAGTTCGCATCCTGAAAGACGGTTCTGATGAATAGTACCAACGCAATCATATCCAATCTCCTTCAGATGAAAGACAAGGTCTACGGTTGAAAACAAATTGTCGAAAACTATCTTGTGCCCCAATTTGGGTTCCAGGGATCTCAAGAGCCTCATAACAACATCTCCTCCAAGACTGAAGGGCCCAGCTTCCACAGTTTCTCTGCTTTGGCAAATTTCGATGTCATAACTGCTCCCACAATTTCCAGCTCGAGTAAATACTTCGAACCCAACTTGTGCGGCTTGCTTGGGAGATACAACCGCATAATAAATCTTCCCTTGAATGGGATAATCTGTTCATCGCTATTGTGTCATTCTTCAGGCTCAGTTCTCATCAAATTTTCTCGCAGCAGGTCAACTATAGGCCTCACCTTGAACAAACGATCATGTCCAGGATCGGTTTTTGGCTTGCACTTACTGTTGTCATTGAAGTGCAAGTACCTTCGAATCAATGTGAAACGGTTTCGTGATATCTTTCCAGAGACGAGAGTATAGTTCAGCCCCTTTTCCCAGTAGAGCTTGTAGTTAGACAATCTTATTATTCCCATGTAGAGAGTTATTGAAAGGTAAGAGTATATCTCTTATTTCGTGACACGATGAATTTGTTGTCCTTCGTCATTGCATAGCAATTCGTTTCTAACAGTATCTCATCAGTCATTTCATCAGAGAAAAAATAGAAAAATATTTGGCTGGAGACATGGACTCTGTTGGTGGGGGAGTATATGGACACATAACTTGCTAATATTCAATATAAGGTTCGAAGTCCTTGTAACACCATTTGTATTCGCCCCTATTCCGTCCTTTGCAGATTCCGTCCTTCGCCGCTATCCCTAACCCTTTGCAGAGACCATTGTCAATAGATCTAGATCTTACGCTCTCCGGTAGTTGTCCTCCTATAGAGGATCCTCCCAAAACAGTCTTTTGCATCACCATGCTGTTACCTATTACTCGGAAAAGGTTTGTAACTCATGGGACGTGTGGACACGCCGGTAGGTCCTGTTGAGTTTACAATGGAAGTGCCTTCTTCCTCCTCCACCTGTATTTATGGCCCCAGGCGAGGGTGCCCCAGTTTCTATTATGGACTCCCAGGGACAAGGTTCCCTCTTGGTCCGTGCCTCCTAAGGTGGTATCCTACATGTCTGTAGGGCGTTTCTTTATTGTAACTTGGGGGCACACTTTATTTCTCAAAACTAAAAGCTAAGCACCTAAAAATCATCTAACATTGCTAAGGATAACAGATACAATTTAACCATATGCATCCTTTTTTTCTTAAAACTAAAAGCTAAGTACCTCAAAATCATCTAACACTGCAAAGGATAACAGATGCGAGTTCACGATATGCATCCTTGTTTCTCAAAACTAAAAGCTAAGCACCTCAAAATCATCTAACACTGCTAAGGATAACAGATGCACTTTGACGATATGCATCCTTGTTTATCAAAACTAAAAGCTAAGCACCTCAAAATCATCTAACATTGCTAACATAACTGATGCATTATGTCCATCTGCATCCGTTTTTCTTAAAACTAAAAGCTAAGCAACTAAAATCATTTAATATTGCTAAGGATAACAGAAGGAATTTGAACATATGCATTCTTTTTTTATTAGAACTAAAAGCTGAGTACCTCAAAACTATCTAACATTGCCAAGGATAACATATGCAATTTGTCCATATGTACCCTATTTTTCTCAAAGCTAAAAGCTAAGTACCTCAAAATCATCCAACATGTCTAAGGATAACAAATGCAATTTTACAATATGCATTCTCGTTTCTCAAAACTAAAAGCTATCTACTTCAAAATCATTCCGCTGAGAAGAAGTGCAGTGGATCTAATTTATGAGTATCTAAACAAAAATTTCTAAAATTTTCAACAACATAAAACTAAAATATCACTTTTTGGTTATAATTTAGTGTAATCTAATAGTGTTTTACATTAAAGTAGCTTCCGTATAGTGTATGCTCTTTCATAATCTTCTTCAGAAATATTTTTCCTGTTAATCTAGTTTTATGCTACAGGTCGCATTATTTTCAAAAAGTTTCTACCTAAAGCTTCCACGACGTCAAATTAAAGAGAAAAGAGGCACTGTAAAAATACTACTAACGAGGCCAAGCTTGCTTTCCATGAAATGGACAATGATCCAGAAATCTACCAGCCATACCTGGAAAAAGATCGTGCCAAGCGCAAGGGCACTGTCTCTAACAGCACTGATCAACCAGGACATCTTTCGAAACATGCTCCGTCAAATCCAAGCTCGGATATAGGAAACCAATCATCTGACCGGTAAAAGCGAATCTCAGGGAAGAAATTTCACACAAAGTTTCTGATTGCATGAACAATCAACTCCCACATTCGGCTGAATAAATAATATCTGACGTATATGATTCTCTGATGGTCGAGTACTCGCCAAAATTTGATCTTATAGAAAAACAACTTAAATAGCTAAAAAACAGCTTCATGGTCCTCGTAGAGCGAGTTAAAAAGAATGAAAACAGACTTCACAATATTGAGCAGGAACATAGGCTGGATTCGCTTATCTTCAGTAATGTCAAGCAAGCTCTGGTTGCTGACCTGAAATCGTGTACTAACAGTATTATCTCGAACAAGATGGGCGTACAGGTTGCTGTCTTGGAACTAACTAAAATGTATAGATTTACCATTCCCGCGAATCCTACACGGCCTGATATGATTGCCCCGGTATTTGCTCAGTTCTCGTCTAAAGATGTGGCTAGAAAGGTATTTGCTGCCAAGAGCAAACTGGCCAAATTTGGTATATTTGTGTCAGAAAGTATAACGAAGAAGCAGTGGGAAATACTGCAATTGGCTCGTGATAGGTTAGACGACTACAACGTATGGTCCGATCACGGCCGTATTTTCACTCGATCTGGAACGGACACTTAATCAAGCAGACTGTGGAGTCATGACGATATCTAATCGGAATGTTTTTTTTTTCGTTATAGTAGTTAAAAATGTGTTCTTTAGTAATTACTTTCTTTCGCAGTCATAGTTCTTTAATATAAAGTAGGATGATTTACTTATGAGTGTTTTCGCAATCACTACAGTTACAAAATAATCGTTTTTCGTTAAATAATATTTTGTCGAGAGATGTTGGTAGCCGGTCGGAATTTTTGGATAAACAGCCTGCAAGGCTTAGTAATATGTTGCAGTAGATGATGTGAGTGCACCCGTTATGCTGTCCGGATTCTAGATTCTCCACTGGAATTGCCATTTAACTACTTCACTTGAAGATGTAGTTGATATAATTAACAAGCTTGACAGTGATTTGGAAGTGATAGGTATTTGTGAATCATTTATTGGTGAACAGTGTCCTGCTTCGTCATTTAATTTTCCAGGTTACACACTTATTTCTAAGAAATAAGTGTGAGCGATGGTCAGCGATGGGAGAGGGAGGTTTAGCGTTTGTAATCAAGGATGATGTAAAATTTAAAGTAAGGTAAAATTTGTCTTTAGGGATTGAAGGTAAGGTTGAAACTGTTGCTATTGAAATAGTGACAAGTAATAATAATCAACTTCTTATTTTATCGGTGCATAGACCCCCTAGGGCTAGCCCGGATTTTTTCCTAGAAGAATTTGAAATTTTAATTTCTGAAATAATTCAAAATTTTGATAAAATGGTAATCTTGGGTGACTGTAACTTTGATTTATTAGATCTTCAAGCCAATAATTTGGATTTCCTTAATTTCATGCTTTCATTTGGTCTTTTCCCATTAAATTCTATCCCATCCCAATTAACGGACCACTCTGCAACTTTGATTTATACATTTTTTCGTCAGTGAAGTTTCGGTGGAAGATAGCACGTGTGATGTATTAACCCATTCTGGTACGGACCACTTACCGCTTCTTTGTTCATTGCAGAAGTTATCAGAATGTAAAATTAAAAGAATGAAATTCTTCGGTGTGACATGAAAGAAGTTAATCTGGCTAAATTTGAAAATGAAGTCAGTTCGTTGGATTGGGAGGTGTTGGGATGGGAGGTGTACAGTGAAAAAGAAGATGCTTCAAAGGTTTTAATATTTTTTCATATATACTTTACCCTGTATTTGAGAAAAACTGCCCATTGAAAGAAATTAATCGTAAGACAGCTAAACCAAGAAAGCCATGGATTAATGATGAAATTTTGAGTTTAAAAACCCAAAGAAATAAATTATATTGTCAATATCTTGATAGCCCATCTACAGTGATTTGAAACGATTTTAAAGAGTAGAGAAATTATGAAGATAAACCAAAGAGAAATGCAAAGAATGAGTATTATTTAAACCGTTTAAAGAGTTAGGAAGGTAATATAAAAGATACTTGGGGAACTGTCCGTGAAGTGATAGGTGTTGAAAAAAAGATAAGAGTTTAACCGAATTAAAATTAATAATAGAATTATTGATGATAAACTTAAATAGCAAATTGTATGGGTGATTATTTTTCGTATATTGGTAGTGATGTACAGAATGAAGTGTCTAGAGGTGGTGGTGCAGACAATCTTAACACACATCCTTTAAGCATGCAGGATGGATTTGAGTTTGTAGCATGTACTGTTGAAGAAGCTGAAAAAAATTGTTTGTGGTCTTAAATCAAATTCTTCTGGTGTAGATGGATTGAACCTAAAGGCTTTTAATTTTGCGTCGGTGTAACTTTTGCCGGTACTGGTTTATTTAATTAATCTGTCAATTGTTAAAGGAAATTTCCCATCAGAACTAAAACGGTCTAAAATCATACCTTTACATAAAGGTGGGGACCCCTCGTACCCCTGTAACTGGAGACCGATTTTGATTTTACCTTTATTTAGTTAAATTTATGAAAAAGTTATTTATAAGCGATTGGATGATTTTTTGGATTCGAAGAAAATATTGCAGTACACCATCTTTTAAGTTTTGTTGATAAAAGGCTTGAAATTAGTTTGGGTTACTAAAACTGTTTGTGTAGATTTCCGTGAAAGGATTCCGTCAGGGGGCGCGTGACCGTTTGCTCAGGTTTGGGTTGGGAAGAAAGTTATTTTTTTTGTAATTGGTTTTTTGATAGTTTAGGTTTTAATAAGTTCTTAATTATTAAAACTGTTTCTTTTTGCAAACAAGTTTGAAACAAGGTTTTAGTCACTTTGTACGGTCTCTGTTAGATGAAGTAAAAAAAAAAAAAAACAAGTTTTTTTTAACCGAAAGTAAGAAGCGACATTAAAACTTAAAATGAACAGAAATTACTCAGTATATGAAAGGGGCTTTTCCTCTTCAACGCCTCGCTCTCTATGCTAAAGTTTGACTCTTTCTCTTAACTCTACTTTTTAAAACAGTAAAAAACCTTAGCGTAAAGAGCGGGGCGTTGAAGAGGAAAAGCCCTTTCATATAAGGAGTAATTTGTGTTCGTTTTAAGTTTTAATGTCGCTTCTTACTTTCAGTTAAAAAAAACTTGTTTTTTTTATGTAGTTTCTGGATGTTTTGGAATTAATGCATGTTTTGATCTTGGCTCTCTGCACATAAAAACGAAATTTGCATATTAATTTCTTTTTGCGCTAAATGGCCTTCTCATAGTTGTAATCGGAAGATTTTAAAAAAAGGGGAGAGGGAGGAGGCCTAGTTGCCCTCCAACTTTTTGATTACTTAAAAAGGCAACTAGAACTTTTAATTTTTTACGAACGTTTTCATTAGTAAAAAATATAACTAACTTACGAATTAACTTACGTAACGAACTTCTATATTCATATGTTTTTATTGCGTATATGAGGGGTTCTCCCATCGTCGATACCTCGCTCTTTACATTAAAGCTTAAATTCCCAATTCCTTAAGAATGACCCCTGAATCACAAATGCCGTAGAATATATAGTTGAAATTACTAAAAATACTTTAGCGTAAAGAGCGAGGTATTACGAGCAGGTAAGCCCCTCATATGCGTAATAATATCTGTTCAAAAAAACTTTTCATATTCATTTTTCATTGTTTTTTTTTTTAAATAATACTAGAAAATCTTGCGCCCCCTTCATTGAAATTCTCTTCCCCCATGACAAATTCCTTCATGGAAAGATCCTCCCACGTAACTCCCCTCAAATCTCCCCCCAAACCAAAAAAAATCCCCCTGAAAACGTCTATGCACTTCCCAATAACCATTACTATATGCAAACACAAGTCAAAGTTTGTAACTTGCAGCCCCTCCCACAGGGACTTTGGGGGAGTAAGTCGTACCCAAAGACATAGTTATTATGTTTTCGACTATGGTGAAAAAATGGCTATCTCAGGACTATGATCCGGAAACTTTGGGAAAAAGATGATTGTGGAAGGGGGCCTAGGTGCCCTCCAATTTTTTGGTCACTTAAAAAGGGCACTAGAACTTATAATTTCCGTTATAATGATTCCTATCGTGACATTCTAGGACCACTGAGTCGATACGATCACCCCTGAAAAAAAAACAACAAAAAAACAAATAAACAGGCATCCATGATCTGTCTTCTGGCAAAAATGCGAAATTCCACATTTTTCTAGATAGGAGCTTGAAACTTCTACAATAAGGTTCTCTGATACGCTGAATCTGATGGTGTGATTTTCTTTAAGATTGTATGACTTTTAAGGTGTGTTTCACCCTATTTTCTAAAATGAAGCAAATTTTCTCAGTCTCGTAACTTTTGATGGGTATAACTGATCTTGATGAAACTTATATATTTAAAATCAGCATTAAAATGCGATTCTTTTGATGTAACTATTGGTATCAACAGTTTCGGTTACTATTGAGCGAGGTCGCTCCTTCCTTGAGTTTGTTACCGCGAATTTTTTGATTATTTAATGATCAGATAACGAAAACTCCGAGGTCAACACAGTCCCTCAGGACCTAGGAGCAAGTGTTGTAAGTTATGCCCTAACGGCATAAAAAGTTTCACGGAAAGGGTGGTCGTATAAACTTTGAAGAGGGCTTATTTGATTGGAAATTGAAAGGTCTATTTTCCTCTTTAAGTTTCAAAAGGGAAAATAGGGCATTCCATTTTTTAGAGTTTCGGTTACTATTGAACCGGGTCGCTCCTTACTACAGTTCGTTACCACGAACTGTTTGATTTTACTAGTGTTGCATACCGCCGAAAAGTATTTAATTGAATTTGGGTTTATCAAGGGAATCTGTCCGTATTACCACAAAAGCCAGCTGGGAGGCGAAAATCTTTATTTCGTAGAAACAAGTAGGGGAAATTTAAAATCTTAACTTCTTTAGACTGTCGAAATGACATTTCAGGATTGTGCTGTCACAACGGGGCTGAAAACCAAAATATACCCTTCTTTTTACTTTTAAAAATTTGTTTTCGAGATTTACTATGACACTGGGTGAAGAAATTGATATCATTACCTTTTTTGGCTGTCTTTTTCGGTTTTTTGGGTTTGCTTTTTTTGCAAAGCAGGGTGGTTTTTTCAACAATGTTGTTTTTTAGTGGATTTCTATAATAGAAAGTAAATATATGAGAAGTCCAAAAATTATTAATTTAAGTTTTGCATTTAAAGATAAAATTAAAGCTCTGCATTATATTCACCATATCACCATATCATTATATTCACCATATATTACATATCACCTTCTCTATTCATCCTAAAATATTAAATAAAGGCCAGACACTTTAGAACTTTAATTAAAGTTTGTATAAGTATAAACTTAAAACTAAGTAATATGAGTCGAAATACTCCTTCAAAGGTCGGAGTAATCATTTAAGAAAAATAAATTTTCGAAAAAATGTTTATAAAAGAAAGCAAATAACTATGTTTTTATTTTTTTTTATCTAGCTGGTGTAGACGGGTCTCTAAATTCTCATTTTGAATCAGAACAATGGTATCGATTTTTTTCAAACATTTACTAACAAAATGTTTATAAAAAGTGGAAATTCATACAACTTGATTTAACCACGGAAATGGAATGCAACTACAATATAACTTCAGAATTTCTCACCTTCTCAATACCAACCAATCACAAAATATAGTTATGTTCTTGTATAGTGATTGCATATATTTGTCCATAAAATTGTCTAAACTGCTATATATACCGCTGATGATTTTTAAACTTACTTTGATACATTCCATCCAATCATATTTCCATGATTAGTTGTTTATAACTCAAAAGTTTTACAGGACAGTTCTTTTACTTAATGCTAAATCTGAGTCAATTTTCAAATTTTTATATTTGTGCCTAAGATATTTAACATTAACAGTATATTTGACGTATCAAGATTTAAACGTTTGAATTTGGATATCTGAAAATCTCAAGATAAAAAAAAATTAGAAACCTACCACAGCTTGAAACCCTGAGAATTGAAATCATAAATCTATACCTATCAAATACAAAAATAACAAGCACATAATAATTTGTTTTTTAAGGAGTATTTCAACTCATATACTTAGTCTGAAGCACATACCTACATGCACCTACACGGAGGTGATTGGGAGGGGAGGTCACCTTCTTTTTCTTTTTATTTTGCTATCTTAGCTTGCATTAAGTATATATAGTCCCAATCCAAACAAAATTCCACCCAAAACCGCCAAGTCACGAACCTCCTAGTCCATATTTTCTAATTTTTCATTCTTGCGCCAAATTTTCAATTCTTGCACCATAAGCTGTGATTGGTTGATCTCGTAGAACTAGATTCAAGAAAGGACAATCCATGTGAATGGTAAGGCTTTGAACCTAGGTGTGAATGTGACTACAACTTAGCCCCATGCGAATGGCCACTTACCAGCAATTGAGACAAGGTTTCAACCAATTACATTGAAGATCAGTGGCAAGAAATTTGATAGAAATGGAGGATAAGCAATTGGTACAGATACAGAATGGCATAAGAGTTGATTTTCCTGAAAAAATCTATTGTGTAAGTAGAGAATAAAAAGTTTCGTCCTTGAAAGTGTCCAATATTCATTATCATTGAAAGCATCCATTTGATTTATTAGCTGGGCTTTCAAACAGTATCCTTGGCTCTCTGAAAATTTCCCCTGTCCATATCTATCTTTTTTTTGTTTTGCCTCCATGGCTTGCCATAAGCATATATAGTCCAAATTCAGACAAAACTCCATACAGAAACGCTAAGTCTTGAACCTCCTCGTCCATTTTTTTTATCTTTAATTCTTGTGCCAAATTCACAAGCCATGATTGGTCGGTCTCATAGAACCAGACTCAGGAAATGTGAATGGAGAACCTTGGAATCTAGGTGCGACAATGACTACTCCTAAGCCCCATGTGAATGGCTACTAATCGAAATAAGCTCCGAAACGTAAGCCAATGACAAAAATTTAAAAATTTTAACGTAAGGACCAGTGTCTAAACAACCTAAAAAACCAAAAATATTTTGAGTTATTATAATTAGGTACAGATTTTCGATTATTTAATAATTGTTTTTTTAAAGCCAAGGCTCATCTAACTTAGTCCACCTATTCCATGACCATTGAGTGAACCTTTAAAGTTGCATCAACTCCTAACATTTCAGATAGGGTACGCCTTATATTGTAGCATCGCCTTGTATTTTAACTGTTAATAGAAACAACTGAAAGGCTAATACATTTTGAGAAATGTTTAAACTTTTAACTGGTACCACATGCAACTTGGCCGAAAATTAATGATACTCATCACCAAATTTTGTAAACTAGACATAACTATGTAAACACTGTTCATAAACTTAATACATTTGAAGAAGAAGTCCTCTTTATTTTGTTCGTAAATTATTTAGGTTATTTTCTTTTTGCGATTATCTATTACAATCGTATTTTGTAGGAAGTATAGCTTTGGTTTTACTATTACTTACCACCTCTGGAGGCTTTTTGTCACTTTATCTTGTGTCTTCAGAAATGCTCATGTTAGATTTGGAGCATATTATGGTTGGCATGTTTAGCCAATTTGAAGGTTTCCTTTACATGAAGCCATTCAATCTTTAGCAAGGTAATATTTAAGCTATGGACATCATAAAACATTATATTTCCTTTAATAATGGATTGTGGTAATTATTTATAAAATTAAAAAACTAGCATAGTCTATCAGTAGCCAGAATCCAACATCATGGTTTTCAGTTTGGTAATCATGCACCTTAATTCCCAGTTTGAAGGAAACACCATAATAACAGTAGACTATAAGATTTAGATCCTCCAGGGATATTGCTGTCACACATGGCATCAAATCAACACTTCAATTGCTAGGATTGGAGCTAGAGAGTAGGCCTAGGGCCAAATTTTTATATGGGGTTTTCGATTTTGTTGTAGGCTAGTTGAGTTAGGTGAATACAATTTTAAGTAATTTTTTCACAGGACAAGTAGGCTATTCCCTGGTAAAATATTTTGAAGCATATAGCCTACCTCTAACCTTTCCCACTTTAAAGAACACTGGCCTTTGATGAACTTAGAGGAACCTTGTGGCATAAAAGTCAAACTTTAAAAAAAATGTAGAATTTTCAAAATCATGATTTGGGTTTCCACCAGGAGTGAATGGATATTAATTCCTATCATCCATGGAATGCTAATAATTTATCTGCTGATAGCCTAATTAGACTTTTTAAAAGTATGTCAGGAATAATTTTGGTAAAATTCTAGTTAATTGACTTATTCATGCGACAAAAGACTTTAATCTTGGACATCTAATCTATACATTGTTCTGGGTTACTTCCAAAAAACCTGTTGTCTTTTGTCCCAGTATTGGACATGTTGCAATCCAACCAAAGATTCTGTCCCAGAATAGGCAGAGTGATCAAAGTGTCCCAGTACTGGTCATCTTACCCTATCTCAGAAAGGGCTTAGGTTAGGAAAATGAAACTTTCAGGGATAAGGTCTACAGGCTAAAGTATGTCCTCAGAAAGTATTTTAAAGTACCCACCTCCACTCCTTCTCCCTCTAGAGGGCCCTGAAGTTTGCCTACATGACAGGTCTATACCTATTGAAATTTTGACAAAACAACATTTACCTTAATTTTCAGTTACTAGTTGCTTTTTCTCTGCCTTTAGTTCTGAAAATGCAATTCCTGTTATTTGAGTAGAATTTTGAGCCATATCAATGTTTTTTTTCAAAATTTAGGAAATATATTTGCATATCTTTAAAACCTTATAAAATGGAATTGAGCAAAGTTATGAAGCTGCAAACAATTTTGTTGTACTTCAATTAAGCAGAAGATCTATTTTGCAAGGTTTACCTTTTATAACACACATATTTTTAAAGGTCAGGGCCCTCTAGAGAGAGAAGGATTAGAGGTAGTTGCTTCAAAATACCTTCTCAGGACTTACTTTAGTCTGTAAATTCATCCCTGAAAGTTTCATTTTCCTAACCTAAACCCTTTCTGAGATAGCAAGAAGTCAATTAACTAGAATTTTACCATAATTTTCTCAGCTTATAATTATCTCTTTTGGGGGAAAGATTTATTTAATGTACATCCCCACTGAAGGATATTGCCCAAGTAGGCTCTGAATTACCATTAATAAAAACTACAAAGTTGCAATGACACCATCTTTCTGTGCAGATTTTGTTATGTAGAATGATAATTTACTTATAGCAATAATTTCAAAACCTTTCAAACACTAACAGAGCCAAAACAAAACAGCAACAAAATAAAACAAAAAAATGGGCATTTATCAAAACAACAGTAATTAAAAACATAATAACTGCTTGAGGCAGGAGAAGAAACAAATAGAAAATCTATAAAACCAGACTTGCCTAATTGTGTTACAAGTAGCATTATTCCTTGTCTATACTCACTTCTACCTTGTGTTCAATAACTAATAAAGTTTATATTGTTTACAGATCAGTTAGCAAAATATCAACTAACAGATTAGTCAGGTATAGCTCAACAAGACTGCCCAAAATATAAAATTGTCAAAGCTAGACCACATATTTGGTGAGCCATTGTCAACAGTTCTTTAGTACTGTCAATTCCACTATTCATTGCAAATGGTTTGGCCTTTATCAATGTTAGCTACAAGTTGGATCCTGTTGACTTTTTTTACGCAAGTTGCATCCTGTTGACTTTTTTTTGGGACTTTTTTCCAACAAAATTTTAAATTGATTGTCAAAAAGTTTTATTCCTATGCATTTTCAATGTTTTGAAGCCATTGGCAGCAGTAGAGCTGTGTATCTTCATTGGAAGGCCACTGGCCTATGCATCAACCCCAAGTGCATGAATTAAAAATGTAATTGTGAAACTCACTTGTTGCTTAGAAAACCCAAATACCACAAGTGCCAGCTTAGTAGAGAATTTGTAATGTTGAAACCCATCACACAAACCAACTTGGAAATGCTGTACCTAAGCTAATAACAGAAGTATAGATGAAAATGCAAACAAACAAGGAGCCATGATAGTTGCTTTTTTATGCACTGTCAATGTTCCCCCATCCTCTGCTGGATGCTGGATGCACCCATACTGACATTGTCCAGCAACAATACAACACAACAAAATCTAAAGTGTTAGTTGAAAGTTTATATACAGTAAAAGAACATAACAAGGGCATAGGGGTTTTGATGTGATGAATTTGCTGACAACTTTACAAATAAAACATGTTATGATAATTGTGCCAATTTCACAATATTCCATACATTGCTACTGTCAGTGTTTGGATTCTCTACTGAAAAACTTGTCCTGAGGTTGGCCAAAAGGACCCACCTCATGGTGAACAATTTTAGACTCCTGAGCTGTCAGGGCGTTTTTGCTACTAGAGAGATCAAAATCAGAAAAAGTATAATATAGAGCCAGAAATTTTCTTACTACTTTGGCTGTAAGACCAAAAAATTTCACATGGGCTTTGAAGGTTGTATCTTCAATAGTTTGAAATTTTGTGCCTAAATAACTCAAGATATACCTTCCATTTACAATGTGAATATATACTCATAATTTAAGCTAGTAGAATTCACTAATTTTAATTGACACAGCTAAGAGTATCCTATTTTGCATAGTTTATCCAGGACTTCAGCAAACATTCTCCCTTTCTATTAAAAATATTGGGGCTTCAGCCATCATCTTTGGAAGCATATAGCCTAATACATGGAAAGTAAAAGCCTTGCCCTTTTATATATTTGGCTCTTTATTCAGTTTATCTATGTTCTGATTGTCATGTCACAAAACAGTAGCAGAGATTCAACATTGCATGTAGTAAACTTGCAAGTTATTTTGTACTGTCTCAGCAGTAGGGTTATCCCTATTGTTGCATGTGATATGAGCTTTAACCTGTGTGATACACAGTCAAACGTTTTTTGAATGGTTCTGCTGATCAGGATTTTTATGTGTAAACATAAGTGGCTCAGCAGCAAGTCTTGACTTCATTTTCAAATTTAAACTGATTTTAGCTTCCTCCTCCTCTTTTGTTGATAGTTCCATTGGTTTTTCTGACCATTTCCCTCTTTCAATGATCTTGAAGTTCTGCAACCCCCAAGTAGTGTTTTGGCTAATAGTAAAAGCTGAATAAGGTAGACCAAATTGGAGAAAGTTTATTTACCAGATAACTGGTCAGTTTCTGACTTGTTACTGTCAAAAATCGAAGTCCCTTATCACCCTCTTCAGGCTTGTTCCAACCAAAATCAGCAAGATATACAGATTTCACTTAATGTATATCATGCTGAAATTGTGCATGCTATGAGTCTTACTAAGGCTGCTGCTCTACTTAGACAAAAAGTAAGGACTAGAATTGAAGTCCAAAAACAGATAAATTCAATAGTTGTTTGCTGCTTAGTCCATTCTGAAGAAGAGTGGATTGAATATCTGTTCTGAGTTATCAATCCTTTCTCCAGACTACAACTTGAAGCTATATTTAATTTAATATGGAATTACAAGACAATCAAAAGCTTGTGTCTTGTTGCATTTGTTTGTGTCTGTTTGTGGGAATATTCAAATGGTGATAATATTTGTGGTATGCATTTTTAGCCTGTATTTGATCCAACTTTTAACTTTATTTTGGCAAATGACAATTGTTACTGACCTAGTGGCAGATTCTTCTGGAGCTTGGCCTATTACCCTTGTTCTGAGAAAGAGCTTTCATTTGAACTTTAGTTGTCTTTGGAATTAATAGATAATTAGTGTTTGAACTCTTACAGATGAGAAGTATAGTCAAATTTAACAAGTTAGCTTTGCTTAGTTATTGTCCCAGTTTGACATGGTAATACTGATAAAAATGTGGTCCTGCCCTAAAAACTTCATAATTGTAAGGGGAAAAAATCTTTAAATGATTTTCAGTTATGAATAGACATAAGATAGCTCCAGGGGTGAAACGTTTTTATTTTGATGTGCTGTATACTTCAAAGCAAGGGTAAATTGGATGAAAATATGGTCCTGCCCTAGAAATTTCATTATTTTAGGGGAGAAAATACTAAAAATTCATGGTTTTTAGTTACAAATAGACACAAGATAGCTCCAGGGGTGAGAGTTTTCATTTTGATGTCCTGTGTACTTCAAAGCAAGGGTAAGTTGGAAAGGTCTGGTATAGTTTGCTTGGTAAGACATATCTATGTAGTTTTAAGATTTTTGAACTGTGTGTTAAGAGTATACCAATAGAAGGTGTACCAAAAGAAAATGAGCTGTTGGTTGGGAACTCAACTAGCAACTGCCAAGTGGAGACATGATCTTTTATTTTGCAAGCCATGCATTAGCTGTCAATAATAAGATCTCTTATTAATTCAAAATAAAATAAAATAATGCATTTATCATGCTATGGAATATGCATCTATAGACTTTTGTTTTAGTATAACCTTGATACAATTTTTCTTGCTTCTGACCCCTGTTCCACGTTAGCATTAGCACTTTTGCAGCAATTTCTTAAAGTTCTTTTTTATCAATTTCTTCTGCACACTTAATGCTCTAATTATATCATTTAATCTTTTTCTTTTGCTCATAATAATTCTCTGAGAAGTTAATAGGTTTGTGACAATCTTTCAATAATAATTTGTTAATGATGCTAAAGTTATTGATTACTTTTAGGTATTTCAGAATGAAGACCATTCTAACTAGCCAAGTGGTCAAAGTACCAGAGGGTGTGGACATAAAATGTAAGGCAAGGAAAATCAGAATTAAAGGACCAAGAGGAGTCTTGGTTAGAGACTTTAAACATCTGTTTGTAGATATCCAGGTAATGTTTTGTGTTTATTACTTGCCAAATAATGCTAAAATATATGTTCTCTCTGTTTTGAAGCAGTCTTTTGCTCTAGAGAGTTCTTAGGTTTATCAATGACTTTCCTATGAGTAAGCACTGTCTCCCATACCCAGCTGTAGCTATAAAGTGACACTATTTAAATCATACAATAAGCCAGCAGTTGTAAAATACTGCTTCCAATCTTTATAGTTCTGTTTTAGCATTGAAGAGTTTGATTCCCAAATTTGAAGCCCCATAACTCCAAAGTTTAACACATTTTTGAATAGTATTTGTTTTGTTTATCCAATATTAGTTGAATAATTATAAAATTAGTAGTGATTCTCTGTTTGTTAACCAATTTATTTTTTTTTTGTGCTGGGTAAAATGTATCTCAAAAGCTACTTTTTACTATTTGTATTCTCTTTTGCAGACTGGTGCTAAGAGGGTACAGGGCCTTGGGCAAACTTATTTTTTGGGGATGTTGATGTTGCATGAGCACCAATATTAAGCCACATCAGTGATATACTGGGACATGTTATAGAGGATATTAGAAAAATTTACTTCATCAGAATTGCAGCTCTATGCAATATTCAATCTGAACACTGTTAAAAAAAAATAACAAAAGGAAGCTGAATGAACTATACACTAAAAAAAAGCAATTTATGATTTTATGGTATTGTCATCCAGACATAAAGAATATAGAAGCAAAAAAGTTGACAAGTGAAATACTCATGATAGTTTTTAGCAAAACTATGTTTCTTGCTTTCTTGGTGGTAAAGACTATGATGAGTTCTTCACATTCAAGGTTGGTAGCTGTGTTGTGTTCTATTTATAGCATTATCAATCCATTCAGTCAAACATTGGACCAGGATGATCTCAAGTAGATTCTTAATTAGCTTCAATTTTGACAAACTTCTTTCTACACTAGTTATGATTACTGGGAAGCATTTATCAACATTAGTTTGTATGCAGTTAGACCATTTGAAAACGAATATGCTGGCAGTGCCAGAAATTGAAGATGCTGTAGAGACTTTGCACTTCTATCCTGAAAGATTCTTCAGGTGTCTGTCTTGTCTCTAGATTCATATTAAAATTGTATGTTTCTTTGTCTATTATAGTGTTCTTTAGACACCAGCTCAATGTCTCATCTATTGCATAATTCCCTTTACTGTGGTAATTACTAATGTATTTTTTTTCTTTTCATATTTAAAAAGAAGTATTAACAGTGTTAACAGGACATCACACCACATGACCATGACAAGCAGAAAATAATTAAATAAATAAAACTCCTTAGGTCAAAGTAAGTAAGACCAGTAGCTTCACTCTTCACTTGCTCTTATAATATCTCCCATCTGTCCACAGAAATCATTCAATAGGCTATAGGCTATATACTACAGTTTGCCAAAAAACGGTATCACATGAACATTAAATTTGGTCATGTCTCCCAAAACATGCTTTAGATCTCTGACACCAACAAGGTTTTGAGAAAACTTGTAGATTCGTCTCCAGAATTTTAGGTATTGTGCTTGATGCTTGCCTGTCATATTGATGCTATTGTCAAAGCTTTGACCTTTAATGTCTACCCCATGCTCTGGCAATGCCTCCAAGAAAGTATTTGTAATCATTTTCTTGTAGTAAAAAAAAGCATAAGAACCATCTTAAAACCTAAGAATAGCACAAATTAGGTCCTATGATATCCAGTCTTAAAACGAATACAAACTACTGTCAGTGAATAAATGAAGGCCAAAAGCAAAAAGATGCTAAAATCAATAATAATGTCAGACAGATGGAAAAAAAACGTTGTATAGATAAATAATGAATCCTAAAACCACCTAAAAATCAAATGAATAATACATCTAACTTATTATCCACACAAAATGCAACAAACAGGACTAGGGCCACCACCTCCTAAACTTTCTAAAGGCTGTAGCATCATTTGAACTTTACTGAAAAGGATTTGCATACCAAGCAGTTTTTTTTTTCATTTGTCATAACATCAACATAAGCAGATCAAAGGAATATTATCATAGGGTTGATTAATCAAGGTTTACAGATAAGAGTTGTAATTTCCCCTCCCTATCTAACCCTTCAGAGTATTCATAGTGCTAAGATCCTTAATTTTGGCTTAAAATTTTGATTCCATGATATGTTTAAATGGGAAAAAGGATGTTTTGTTTTTGTCCTTCTCTGGCACTGCTGTGGTTTACTCCAGTCATCTACAAGCATTTCGGTATATACTACAATGTGTCAGTCACATTGTAGTACATTAAGTCAATGTAGACTTAATGGGACCTACAGCCGTTTATGAGGACAAGTGCCTGTTTTCAGTAAGAATGTTTCTAGGATTATCTGAGAAATAATTTTTCTAAAGAATTATTATTGAGAAGATTTGATCTAGATTATTCAGCAAGTTGAAAGTTAGAGGAAAGCTGATAAAAGGTACATTTTTCGGCACTGCTTTCGATTCTACTATTTCTTACTCCAAATTTCAAGAAAAAGAAGTCTAGGTGCAAATTCAGAAGGAACTCGGGATTGAGAACTTTTATGGGAATAGTGTACTTAAACAAACTATCCTTGGGCACTTTCATTTGCAAAAAGGCTCTTGCAAAAGTTATTCGTTATTGATGCTTTATTTGGTTGATCTGCATCTAAGGGTTGACTTTTTCAAGAGTAAGAAATAATGTGTATAATATTGAAACAAACATTAGGAGAAATTGTCATTCAATTTTTTTTTTGGGGGGGGGGGTAGAATCTATTGCTTGAAAAATGTGTCAAGTGCTTATTTTAAACTCTTTTAAAAATCATATAACCTTCTCTCATCCTGATATGATAAGTGATTTGTTGTTGTTGCTGTTGTGTTTGTGACTTTTGAAGTCGTTTTTCTTTTTTCTAAATTATAGTTTACTTACAGTATGATGGTGCCAAGCGAGAATTGACAGTAAACAAATGGTTTGGAGTAAAGAAGGAAGTTGCTGCTGTGCGAACTATTTGCTCACACATTGAAAATATGATTAAAGGTGTTACCAAGGTATTTCTGGCCTATATTGCTTTTTTCCATTGTTAATTTGTCTTTATTTATTTGGTTGTTGACTGCAGTTTAATGTCACAGGAAGTATATTAAATATTTATAATATAAAGGCTATACCCTATACTTACAGTTCTCATCCCACTATGTTCATAGAAACAGTGAATTTCTGAAACTAGCACCAAGTAAGTCTATACTTTTTAAAACTGTAGTTGAGGTATCTATATGTGAGTATAGCTTAATTGGTCTTGAAAAAAGGTATTTGAATTACAAAGTTTCCTGGCATTTGTGTTTTTAAATCAAAAAGTTAAACAAGTTTTTTTTTTATTTCTAGTTTTAATTTTAAAAATCATAGAAAAATCACATACTTTTTTTTGTTCTAGAGTACCCGTGTTTAAAAGAAAAAGGTTTATTTTGATTCATAACTTTCATTTAATTTTTAAAGAGAATAGAGAGATTTGATATTTAAATATTGCTTCTACAACGCCAATTAGTAATTTTTGAATTGGCGAATCACCTTAGCATGATTTTTGGTCTTCTTTGGGGCTAAACCCATCCTGACCCACATACTCCAGGCGCACTTGACTATTGGCAGGTTATTCTATCTTTTAAAGTGTCTTTTTAGGTTTTTATTGTAACTGTTAATTTTCCTCATATAAATATGTGCCTTGATTATTTATATAGAATTTGTCTTTGGTTGCCTAAAAAAAATTGTCTATTGTCCTTATTGTGGAATCTTTGATGTATCTTAAGACGGAATCTATTCTTGCCAAAGATATGATATGGGATGTCATCATTTAAGATATGAACTAAATTTTTCTCCCATGTTTCACCTAAAACAAACGTCAAATGTTAAGATAAAAATGTAATCATTACAGACATCTCAATCAAAAGGACATAGGTGGTATATAGGGTGGAAGTTAATGACCGTTCACAGTCTATATGCGCAGGGCTGGATAAAGGACGATTTGGCCCAATAGGGCCCCACGTTTGAAAGGGTTCCATACTGCCATCAAAATGTACATTTTCTCGAAATTGTGAAATATTCTTAGCAATTCCAGTAAATGTTGCATTCAAGAGAGAGATGATTTTCCAGGTTAGCCAATAAAAAACTGCCTGATATCAACAATGAATCAGGAAAGATTAAATAGTTTAATAATTATGCCGATTGAAAGTGAGGGTGCAAGGAAATTAGATTTCAAACAGTTTTAGAAGAATCTATAGAACAAAACTTAGAAACGTGTAAATTCATTAATTCATGCCTGAGTGATGTAAATGTCAAAAAGTATCTTCAACAGTTTCCTAATATCTAGGGGACGAAAACAGAAATTAATGAAAGCTCAAAATGAGGACAAAAACGTGAGCTCCGAATGAACAAACTTGGCCATCAATGAGACAAGATAAAGAGAGCAACCTGAGAGGTTTAAATGAACGGGTGAAAATGAAGAACCTAGATCGTCAAAAGTGACAGGACCAATCTGAGGAGCTAAGGCAAGGAGCATTGAAAAAATATCTGAAGCAATTATGAGCGAAAATGAAGATTAGAGAAATCTGTAATGATAATACTTGAGAAAACGACAATTACAGCAAGTCAACACCGAAATCGAAGAACAAAGAAATATGCTGTTAAAAGATAAGTGACAGTGAGAATTAGAACGAAATAAGAATGAAAATGGAGAACAAAGAAATATGCAGTTTGAAGATAAATGGCAGCGAGAATTACAAACAACAGCGGGAATCAGTGTCAAAAATGAAAGCGTAGAATAAATAACTGTGGGTTTAGCAGACACACGCAAGCAAGTATTAGAACATGTCAAAATGGCAGTGAAGATCAAAGAATTGTCCTTTTAGAAGATAAGCGACCGCAAGAATCGGAATGAGTCAAAAATGAAAGCGAAAAAAAAAGAAATATTACGTTAGACGAATAACGCCATCACAATCTTTGACACCTACAAACTGTGACACAAAACCAAGTAAAAACATACAAAGCTGCCTTAAACTACGCAAGCTTTAATTACAAGTCATTGGAACCCTTCAACGTTGTATGTATTTACTGTGGAGTCGTCCATTTTTCCGTAAAAAAAGTAGCCAATAAAGGTGAATTATTAGAGCATTGCTGCCTGCTTTGTCTAGCTACATTACTACTTACATAATTTCCAAATGTATTAGTTTAGCCTCTTATAGGACATCACTTGCTCTCTAAAGAGTTCCACAAACAAATACAAAACTTGATCTCATATTTTGCTTTAGCTTCTTTTAACGTGTGATCAAACCATCAATAGTCGTAATATTTCAGCTTCAAATTAGCAGGACAAAATTATCATAAAATCAATTTAGTGGTACATCCATCACAAACCCCTTAAGGGGATTTTGAACCCCATTCATTTAGCCGAATTTTTAGATCCCTGTGCTAAAGAGCACCTTGCACATCTTTTAGATTATTCTTGTAACACAGTGGATCTCTTGGAAGAAATAATGCGAGGCACAAACAATTATGCTAAAGATAACATGAAAATTCGAGAAGTTGAGGATGATTTAAATCAATTCGTTGCTTCACTGTGGTAACAGTCACAGATAGAAGGCAAATGTCAATGAGAATCAATTTTTAAAAGCCTGTCCCGTAGCTATTAATCTCCTGGTACTACATACACAATTATAAATTTACATTTATACATATATATATATATATATATATATACGTGTGTGTGTGTATATGTGTATATGCGTATATGTATGTGTGTGTGTGTATGTGTGTGTATCATTTGATGTACTCAATTTGAATTTTGCCTAAAAATTTAATATTTAAAGAGGGCCAAAATAACGACGAAAGCCACACTGCTTTTCCATAACAAACAAACAAACACAAAGTAGAAACAATAGGGAAATTCTTTTCAAGACAGTGGAAAATCCAAGGGCCGTCTTCGGCACAACACGAGAAAAAAAAATATAAACTATTCTTTATGTCGTATTGAGTTAAAAGTCAGTCGTATGCTTTGATTCCAAAATCTAAACGGAAATAGAATGCGATAGGAATTATTCTTAATGTCGTATTGAGTTAAAAGTCAGTCAGTCATATGATTTGATTCAAAAATCTAAACGGAAATAGAATGTGATGTGAAACAAAGATAATGCAATTTTGGGCTAATGACTTTTTTTTTGAAGTTCATTCAGTTTCTTCCCTTAATAGGTTGTTAATATGCAAGCCGTGCTCTTAACTCAGGTTTCTATTCTAGGGATACGAGTATAGAATGCGTTCTGTGTATGCTCACTTTCCCATCAATTGCGTGACATCTGAAGCAAATTCAGTTATTGAAATCAGAAATTTCCTTGGCGAAAAATACATTCGCAAAGTGAAGATGATGGAAGGTGTAACTGTAGTAAATTCAACAACTCTTAAGGACGAACTTATCCTCCAAGGCAACGACCTGGAAGCTGTATCTCAATCAGGTTTGTTTTTCTATATATGCAGAATTCTCTCTCTCTCTCCTCTTTCTTTCTCCTGGTTGTTTTATTCGTCTCTTAAGATTTATCCATTAGAAATTGTCGATTTAGAAAGTAGAAGACTTTTTGTCAATGTCAGAATTTGATAATTTAAGGGTTTGAGTTAAAGAACTATTTCACCGTAGTGAATTTGCTACATTTGATTGAACATTGTACATAAATATGTATTTTTTCGTTTCTTTTTACAATGAAGATCAACAAGGCAAGTCAGTCATCAATTTTTTTCTATCTCAACTGATTTGTCAGAACAAATTTTAGTTGAGTCTATTCAGGTTTACAGCAGGGTTGCTACTTTCATTAAGTATTTTCAAACAAAGGAAATGAATCTTCTTGGGCTTCTGTTCATTTTCTGAGCATTTTATTAAAAAAGACAATTGCACTGGCGATATGGAAACTATTAATTTATTTGGTTTATTTATTTATTATTACCAATAGCGGTAAGCATCAATGCTTGTCGCAAAAACACAAAATCATAATACTAATCTAAAGTAAACTGGCAACGACAAACTAAATTATAAAAACTTCTAAAAAAACACGAAACTACACAACAAAAGCGTCTAAAAGCACAAAAAAGGCGTATTTACTAATGCACTCTTAAAATTTTGAACACTCTGCCTCGACAACCTCCAAAGGCAAACCATTCCATGGTCCGGCAATTCTACTAATGGAAGATAGTTGGCCAATTTTTTTTAAGTGGTTTTGGGGGATATAATTTGTAATCATGCTGACGAGTAGAGTGATCATGGCTAAATTTGAATAATAAATTTGGATCAACATCATCCTCTCCTTTGAGTATACGAAACACATTTATTACGACGTTTATGAAACTTCAATGAAGGGATTTGAAGCCTAGAAAGTCTCCGTGGATAAGAAAGGCGCTGAAGGTATGGGACCATCCCAGTGGCCCTTCTCTGAGCCTTTTCTACCCTATGCTCATCCTTTAGATTTAATGGAAACCAAACCGAAGTATTATACTCAAGAAGAGGGCGGACCATTGATTTATATAGTAGTAAGGAATTACGAAGGTTGAACTTACTAAAGCTTCTCTTTATAGACAACAAACGATAATTTGCATTCTTTACTATTTCCGAAACATGCCTATCAAATTTCAGTTGGGTATCAAAGTAAACGCCAAGGTCACGCACTATTTCGTTAGAAGGGTTTCGTATGCCAGACAGATGGTAAGTATGCACAGGTGGGAATTTACGAATATAGTGTAGAACAACACACTTAGAAGGGTTGATGAACATGGAATTAAATTTGCACCAATAAGTCAGAGTCAAGATCCTCCTGTAAAAGTTGCACATCGTGTTGGTCTTGCACTGGTAAATAAAGTTTTAGATCACCCGCGAACATCTTGACAGTAGAATGCTGAACAGAGGAAGGCAGATCATTGATAAATAAACAAAATAAAATGGACCCAGGCAGCTCCCCTGGGGGACTCCGCTTAACACATCAATTGAGGATGACAGCTTCACCAACAACAACCTGTGAGTTCTTCCATTTAGAGAATCAGCAATAAATGCAATTGTTTTTTTAGCCAATTTATAATCTGCACATTTTTGAAGAAGGATGGGTATTGAAACTTTGTCGAATGCCTTCGAGAAGTCGATATAAATGCAATCAAAGGGTATAGCTAAATCGGCATAGTGTTGAAAATCCAAAATAACCTCAAGAAGCTGAGTATTACATGACCTACTTTTTCGAAAACCATTCTGAGTAGGATTACAAAGATGATTTTCATCAAAATACTTCTGAACGCGTGAAACAATCAACTTTTCCATCACTCGGCATAAAATAGGCGTAATTGAAAACGGCCGATTGTTTTTAAAATCCGACTTGAAGCCACTTTTGTGAAGCGGCTTTACCAAGGCCTTCTTCCACCCTGAAGGACACAATCCATGCGCCAAAGATAAGTTCAATATATGGGTAAGTGGTTCTGCAATTTCATAAGCAATTTGTCGTATCATTATGTTTGGGAAACCGTCTATATCCGGCGCTTTAGACGTATCCAATTTTATAAGAATAGTATAAACTTCAGTCAATGAGAAATCCGAATCATCAAATGGAACAAGAATGTCCGACGACGCAGTCAGCTCTACTTGAGATGCAAAATTTGCTTCATTTGAATGAATTGGCTGTGTATTAACAAAAACAGAAGAAAAAATTTGATTGAAAATAAGGGCCTTATCAGAATCACTATCAATCTTTTGGTGTGTATCCGGATGTGTGAACGTAGATGTAGATGGTGCAAGGTTAGCCTTATTCCTATTTACATATTTCCAAATATTTTAGGTGATACGGTGCTTGAGTGAATAATACGCGACTCAATTTCTTCACGATTAGTCCTTAGAAGCCGAGTGACTTAGTTTCTTGCTAGTATATACGCATGCCATGTACCTGAATCTTCTTGCAGCTGGGTATCGAATGCCCTTGCCTGACTACTTTACTATGTCGTGACTCAATATACGACCGCCAAAGACTGTTTTTTTTTTCACGTATTGCTTGGAGTATGTGTCTCGGAAGTTTAGGTTTATTTCTACGACCGGACAAATTCTTCACCCATGGAACAAATTTATCCCTACATTCCATCAACACTTTTTTACAAAATCAAACGCGGTGTCCGGAGAAACATGATTAGTTTCTAGTTCATACGTGATATTGATAGACGAAATAAATTGTCGCATTGATTCATAATCGGCTTTAGCATAATCATGCCGATAAGTCTCAAAACCTCTCTGTTTAGCATCAATAATCATGTAGAAATCAAGCACAACATGATCACTTTACCTAAAGGCGGACGGAAATCTATACTCATCGATGGAATAGCATCTCTCTTGGCTCGAGTTGGCCTATCAATATGCTGGTATAAGAACAGATCATCCAATCTATCTAAAAATTGCTGCTCATACAATGAAGTGGACTGACTCGTACTATGCGCACTCCAATCTATCAAAGGTAAATTGAAGTCACCTAGAATAAGGGAGTTTGAACTACGACCAGCAAGACGAGAAATACACGCTAGAATATTGGTATTATTAATTGGACTCGATAAATTCACAGTAGGACCACGATAAAAAGCTGCAATACACATGTAAGTACTATGATGGGGTAACTTAACATCAACCAAGTGAAACTCCGACACTGAGTCTACTAACGAATCAACAACTACAGAAAACTTAATAGAACCATGAATGTAAATACAAATCCCTCTTTTAGCTGAATAATTAGATACTAAATTATGTTGTGGTAGCTGCTGAAAATAAATAGACAGGTCACTGGAATGTTTTGGTAAAACTTCGGTAACAACAACTAAATGTGGTTTATGTTGCTTTATTACCTCACTAAACTCTTCCCATTTAGATGACAGGCAGTCTGCATTTGTATAAGTTACCAAAACTTTATCACTCAGGCACTTTAAATTTTTTAGGGAGTCACTCTTCCATGCTCGCGTAGCTCTTTGGGGCTTCATGAAAAGAGTTATTGTTCACGAGGGTTAGTCCGTTTTGGCTACGTTTTATCTTCCAGTTAGTTTTGCCAGTGTCCAACTTTGATTTTAGCTTGCCAACTTTGTTTCAGGGCATCGTACTTCTTTTTTCCATCAATTCAATGGTAGAACGGTCATGAGAGACTTTGAACGAGGGGTATGTAGCTTTGATACTAGCACTCTCGGACATCAGAAAGAAACAAGCTGTGTCTCGTTCTACAACTGAATAGCTACATTTGCCAGGGTAAAGTACAAGTAGCTTTTCGGTGAAAAATTTGCAATCGGCCTCGTTTTGTTGTTCAAATTCAAATTCAAATTCATTTTATTTAAAAAACATTCGACGGACAGAGCCGATTATTAGTTTTTATTGTCATACACACACAAAAATTCGTCGACAAGTCAAAATTAACATTCACAAAATTAATAATATATACAATTAACAATAATAATTGTCACATACACACGAAAATAAGTCAACAAATATACACAAAATTATAATAATACAATTAACAACAATAATCCGGATTAAAAAGTCGATCCAGCATTAAACAACTTAACAAACGAGGGCACAAAACTAAGCTCATAACGAGCATGTGACACAGTCACAGGTTGAAGTTTTGGTACAGGCTCTGCAACGGCCCTGAGTGGCCTTACCCGTGCCGGTTGATGTTGGGGAGGAAGGATATTTCGGTGTATAGGGCTGGACAAAATTTTATTACCAAAGGATAGGGCTAGTTTTAAACGACGAGATTGAAGGGTTTGAAGTTGAAACTGATTAAGGAGGGATATGTACGGTATTTTTGGGGCTTTTGAGATTACTAGGAGGGCACGGTATTGCACCCTCTCAACCCGGTCCGACTGTTCCCTAGTCAGCCCGAAATGCCATACAGGGCAACAGTATTCAAGAGTGGAACGTATAAAAGAGAAATAGATGCGTAGGAGGTGTGGTGCAGGGATTCCATGGCGAGCCAACAACTTTAGAGACCTGATGGCCAAATTAGCTTTTTTTAACATGCCATCAACATGTTTATTCCACTTCAGATCTGAAGTGATATGAACGCCGAGCAGTTTAATTTCGGTCACGTGACTGGCGCTGGGAATAGGTGGATTAAAAACTGGCGCAGATTTTAAAAAAGAAAATGTTAAAATTACAGATTTATCAAAGTTGACAGTCATTTTGTCCACCTTTGCCTCTTGACATATATCTTTCATTAATGAACCTGCTCTGCTTGGTAGGTTTTTCCGACAACATTCAATGAGCGCAGATCGTCGACATACTTCCAGCGATCGTCCAGTGTTGTTGCCAAATCATTTATTATGACAAGAAACAAAAGTGGTCCCAAGAGGGTACCTTGTGGAACTCCACAAAAAATGGGCAGTGGGTCGGAGTAGGTGGACTTATATTTTGTCCGTTGACATCTACCAGAAAGAAAACTAGCAATTAAACGTACAAGGAATGAATCTACACCTAGTCCAAGAAGTTTTTTTACAAGAATGTTGTGGCAAATTAAATCAAAAGCTTTTCTTAGATCTATTGCAATAAGATTAATCCAAGAATCTGGTTCATCGAGTTTTTGCAAAATACTGTCAATTATACTTACTAAGTAATGAGATGTAGATGTGTTTGGCATATTTCCAAACTGCCTTGGATCAATTTTGTCCAGAATACGGCCTTTCAGCCATGCTGCAACAAAACTTTCATACACTTTGCTAAAAATGGGTGTCATAGTGATCGGTCGGACACCCGAAAAATCATTGGGCGCATCTTTTTTTGGTATTGGTGTAATGAACCCATTTTTCCAAATTGATGGATACTCACCTGTTTTTGTCACCTGATTAAAAAGGAGTGTTAGGGGGCCACTAAGATAATCTGGAAATGCTTTGATGAGATCAATGGGAATATCTACAGGGGTAATGCTTGTTCTTTTAAGCCTTTTTAATTTGAAAAACACCTGGGACTCTGATATCAAAGGGAAATCAAAAGACTCAGGAGGAGGGGTGGGTATTCCAACGCTCAGCAAAGGCGGGAGGGATTGCACAATGTTACCCAGATGTTTATTAAGGGAGTTGGCTGTTACGACGTCATCTTCATCAATGCCAAAATCGACTCCTTTTTCCACCTTGCCCGTCATCCTTTTGATTCGATTGTACCACTGGCTTGGTTTGGACTCGAACAGATGATTAACTTTACGTTCTACATATTTGTTCGCGTGTTTTCGAGTGACTTTTCTTAGTTTGTTTTTCAACCTGTTGGCTTGTTGGGTATTACCATGACGGAAAAGCCATCTCTTTTCCATTACCATTTTCTTAACTTCTTGTGTAATATATGGTCGATCTGACGAGAAACGTTTTGTTGACTTCTCAGGAAAACAGGCCTTGTAATTATGAAGCAAAGCTTCTTGGAAAATAGTAGCTTTTTCGTTGCTACTTTTAGCATCTTGGAATTTTTCCCATTTCTCGCAGCTTAACCATTGGCCAAAAGTCAGAAGTCCCTCACTTGTGATTGGTCGACTGATAGTTACAGTTGTAGTGTAATCGATTTTAATGGAACAGGTGGGGTTAAGTTCAAGAGAAAAGTGGTAACTTCCTCCAATTGGAGCCCCGGTCGTAGGTATGTTGTAAAATTCGTGCATATTTGTGGAAATTCGGTCAAGGGAGGTGCCACCTTTGGTTGTGGGAAAATTGACGAGCTGCTTCAGGCCGATTCCGGCGTCCAGGTGAAGGAGCTTTAATTCATTGGCATCGCCCATCATGAAAATTCCGCATGATGGGTATTTGCCCAAAACAAAATCCGAACTGAGTTGTAGCTTTTCTACGAATGCTTGGCGGTATTCACTCGTCTGACCCGGCGAGTAATAATACACGCAGAGAGCAATACCAGTTAATTTCCGGGGGAGACGTCGTGGTTTTAGAATGACCCACATTATTTCGTCGTACTCAGTTAAAAAAGGGACATCAAGTCTAGCTGCTTTAAAAATTTCATGGGCATAAATAAGAACTCTGCCACCTTTTTTCCCCAGTGGATGGTCATCAGGTCGTATTTTTATAAACTCATCAAAACCACCTATTTTCAGGAGTTCTGGGTTTTGTCGATGAACTTCAGAAACCATTAGGACAGATGCCTTTGTTGCCTGAGCTAGACTTTCTAACTCAGCCACTTTATCAAAATTTAAACTTTCAGCATTTGCGTAAATAAACCTAGGGAAGGAAAAAACATCAGAATTATAATACTTTACCTTAGTGGTGTTTGATGTTCTTGTTGTAGGTCTTTGTAAGAATATGTTATTTCCCTGGTGGGTGAGGCTGTCATCAGGATTACCCATACCAACCAGGAGCTCAAATTTATTCAGTACTGGAATTTCGGCTGAAACGAACGAAATTGTGTCCTCGCCATTGGGGGCTGTGAGGGTGGACAGGAGGGGGGAGGTACGGGGATTTGAAACACTGTCGGGGGGCTCGGGGACGTTATCTTTTGTGGGGGGTAGAAAAGTTGATGCTGCTGAGGTAGCGGATCCGGGAAAAACATTCCGACCGACCGAGAAGGCGCAACACACGCTTGGTTGGGGGTATGTTGATGTACGGGAGGGATTGTTGGTAAGGGGGGCCACGGAGGTCCGCAAAAGGTGTAATCGCGATGTTTTTGAATTCGTAACCCCCGTCCAATTAAGTTTTTTGATGCCGGGTTCGGATCCAGAAAAGTATTTTCCTGTCGATTGATGTGACTGGAGCTACGTCTTTTTGATGTACCGCAACACGCATGCGCGAAAACACATTCTTTTTCCGTACATGATAAAACACAACATAAATCAACGTGGTCAAAATTACACTCATTATTACTGCAAGTTTTCGAAATAAAGCGCGGACATATATGTAAAAAACGACACTTTTTTCTGTGCTTACAGAAACCACTTTCATTAAAATACCGACATATCTTGTTAAATTTGGGAGCCTCTTTCACAAAAAACCTGCATATAATATTACATCCTTTACTGGTTAAGGGCTTGCGCTTAACTTTTTGTTGCACTATTTTCTCGAAAACAATTAACGGTTCATCTTCAGTCGGTTGAATGTTACGAAACTTATTCTCGTCAGTTAACCTTACGTCAGCTAATTTAACACTTTCCTGAATCTCGTTATCGAGGATCATTCTCACACTGCATGCACTTTTTACGTCACTTAATGAGTTACAAATCTGATTGCTCGGGCCTTGTATAGAATTATTCATTTCAGAGCTAAAGGGAGACGAGCGTAATTTCATGGGTGGCATGGGTGAAAGGATTCCCAACTGATTTAACTGCATCATTAGGGTGTCAATAGTTGTTGTTTTTTCGTCAGTTAAGTTCTGAAGGTTACGTAAATCAGATTGGAGTGATTCGTGGGCATTTCTTAAGGGTAATAGTTCATTTTGAATAGCTGAGAGTTGATTCTCAAGAACGGAACATCTGTTAGTTAAAGCTGAGACTTCATTAACGTATTCAGAACAATTCGTGCATGGAGTTTTATCCTCACTGCTGGGCCTAGTTACTGTCTTAGTTTTGGGATTAGAATTCCTTGGTGTGACTATGGGTGTGTTTTTGCCAAAGGATCTAGGTCTAGGGCACGCTTGTGGCGTAACTTTGCACGGAATTTTCATACCGCTAGTAAATGAAGGTGAAGTGGGGAAGTCACAATTTAAGCACAACCATACCAGTAGTTTTTCTCTTGCTCCAAGCGTGATCCTTGCACACTTGGGATGCCACCATTGACTGCATTTGGTGCACTGAACTGTCCCACTAGTTGCTGGGTTTCTACACTCAGGGCAGTAATATTTAGTCATAACTAACTTGGAAAAAACTAGGTGCTGTGTACTAGGCTGATTGGGAGGAGGACTACCTCGAACCCGACCAACTCGTCTTCACCCGGGGTAAAAACCACAGAAATTCTCTACCTGCTGTGCGGAAATTCAATATCCAAAATAATCCTCAAGTTCATATTTTCAAAACGAAAATCATAGATTAGATACACAAATGTCAAACAACGCCACTGCGTGTAAATAAAATTGAAAATATAATTTTGACAGCACCTCTCCGCACGCAAGTCAGATGACGAATGAGGTGACTGTTTTTTTCCAAGCTCTGACACTTCACTCCAATTAGGTTCTTGGTGAAATGCTGGAAGTCGGAAAGTGTGCACTGATTTTTTCAGGTCTTTCTCGATTTCAGCTACTTTCCGTTGGATAGGCTCTAATAAGGCGCAAAACTTATCCTCCATCACCTTAAATGACGTTTGCATTTCATTCTTCAAAATGTCTTTCATTTCTGCAGTTGTCAGTCCTTGGTTGATCGAGTTAATGAAATTAGTCCGATTTACATTGATTTTATCATAGATATCTTCAACAGTTAATCCCTTTTTTACTATTTACTTAATTTTTAATACCACTACGTTCTTGCTGCTTTTTCTACTAGCACGAGTTATAGAAAGTGTTGTAAAATTACCGTAAAATAAAAACTCAGTAAGTAAAATTGATAAAATAAGAGACTCCCCAGGAAATAAAAGGTACAGTTTCTGTTTTAAAGTTTCCCCGTAGCTAAAAGACCAGTTGAGCATTTCTTTTTAAGCATTACTTTCAGCTTTTAATGACATTTTTTAAGGATTCTGATTTTCCAGGGCTTAAAAATTGTAATACCCCTTTATTTAGAGTTTCATCAGTTTAATTAACAGTCTAGTTTATTCCTTTGGTTATCTTGAGTCTAGGGTTGGAACGTGTCTGAATTCAGAGACATCTATTTTGTAAACAAACAAAAAATCTACATTTAAACCTAAGAAATGTTACCTAATAGCCTTGTATATTTAAATAGCCATATTCAGCCACATTTCTCATATCATATACATTTTTTTTTCATAATTTGTAAAATCGCCAAATTTAAGTAAAAAAGAGGTTTGTAACACTTGGATCACAATAGCGGAACATTCAGTCACTTTCACAGTCATTAAGACTGTCTTCACCAGGATCTGCTGGCAAATCTAGCTCCTCTCCTTCAAACTCGGATTTTGATTAAAGTGACTGTGCCTATTCTGAACCACAGGTTTTTTTAAACTGATTTTGGGTTTTTGGACTTGTATAATTTGGTCTATATATTTGCACATTAGGGGATGGGGTGGGGGTAAAGAATTGCGGGTCTACATGCAAAATGTGTTAGCTATAACTTTTCTGCATATTATGAAGTAAAAATTGTTCTCTAACTTCACACTGTCCAAATGCTTTACCCTCTCCCCCCTAATGTGCAAATATATGGCCCAAATTATTGAAGTCTAATGCATTCTGTCACCTGTCACAAGGGGTGTCGTTTGGTGGGAGGCAAGGGGGGGGGGGGTCATATTTGTAAGTAATTGTACATATTTGTATATTGTATATATATTTTGTTTGCATATTGTACATATTTGCAGTAATAATATATGTGTGTATGTGTTTATCTTTCACGGATCGTTCATTTTTGTTTTCTTGTTTTAGCTGCTTTCATCCAACAATCCACCAAAGTGAAGAACAAGGATATCCGAAAATTTCTTGATGGTATCTATGTTTCTGAACGAGGAACTGTCGTAAAGGACGAATAAACCTTTTGTTCTTCTTTTCCAATAAAGGGAATGAATGACTCGCATTTTCCATTCTGTATGTTTCTTTAAGGCCGTGATTAAGTGAACTGATGGAACTTGAAAATCTCATGTTAAATTGAAAATTTATATTTAAAAAGTACTCAAGTATTCATTGGCGGAAGATGCCGATTTTAATATCAGGCCATAGCTTCATGAAGATGCTACAAAATGTTTGAAAGGATTTTGCTCTATTTCCTCTAATTGCTTAGAAATCTTAGAAAATGTCTAGGTCTTTTTCACAAGTGTACTCGATAAAGGATATTGCTTTTAGAACAAAATCGGTACTATCATGAGCAGAAGACAATAACCTGTAAGATGATTGGAACCATTTTTCGATTTATTTTCCTGTTTTCTAACAGTCCCCTAGAATATTTTCAGCTACCTGAAATTTTTACAAGTCGGTTGCCAGAAAGAATCTTTTCAGATCGGCGATATTACCCCCCAGAGACCAAAATGACAGGCTGGTATAATCAGCTGCTTGTTAATAGAGTGTGAGATTTTCATAAATTATTTCAATGCAATGAAGAAACCTAGAAATGAGAAATAGTCAGGAGCCTTCAGTAAAGTTGTGCACACAAAGCCGAAATCATGGGGAAAATTAAATCAAAGCGAGGTATACATCTTAAAAGTGTTACCACACATAGACAGCGCCTTTGTAAAAAGTATTTGGTGCTTGGTAGATGTAAATATCCAAAATACCTAATAATGCGGTACGGTGAAGAACTAGACAAGTCAAGAGATTTAGGTCAAGCGACAAACCTTGAGGCGGAGCAGAACCCCGTAGCTTCCTCCCCGTTGCCCTACCGGGTCTTGACTGGTGGTATAAACTTGGATTGCGACGAATTGAAGGATTGCCGGCTAGAGACTTAAGTTTGGAAGCACAGGTGAGGAGGAAACAACCCGTAAAAATCATAGAACCTTAACGAAATTTACGCCACCAGATTCAGCGTATCAGAGAATCCTACTGTAGCTTCAAGCTCCTATCTACAATTAAACAAAAAAAAAGTTTTTTTTAAGTGAAAGTAAGGAGCGACATCAAAACTTAAAACGATCAGAAATTGCTCCGTATATGAAAGGGGCTTTTTCTCCTCAACGCCCCGCTCTTTACGCTAAGGTTTTTTACTGTTTTAAAATGTAGAGTTAAGAGAAACAGTCAAACTTTAGCGTAAAGAGCGGGGCGTTGAGGAGGAAAAGCCCCTTTCATATACGGAGTAATTTCTGTTCGTTTTAAGTTTTAATGTCGCTCCTTACTTTCATTTAAAAAAACTTTTTTTTTTTTTTTTTCTTTAATTTCTGGACGTCTTTGAATTAATGCATGGTTTGATCTTGGCTCTCCACACATAAATAATTAAAACGAAATTTGCATATTAATTTTTTGGAGCTAAATGGCTTTTTCACAGTTTTAATCGGAAGATTTTGAGAAAAAAGGAGCGAGGGAGGAGACCTAGTTGCCCTTGATTACTTAAAAAGGCAACTATAACTTTTAACTTTTTACGAACATTTTCATAAGTAAAAAATATACGTAACTTACGAATTAAATTACGTAGCGAACTTCAATATTCGTATGTTTTTATTGCGTATATGAGGGGGCTCACCCATCGTCGATACCTCGCTCTTGATATTAAAGCTTAAATTTTGTCCCAATTCCTGAAGAATGACCCCTGAATCACAAAGGCCGTAGAATAAATTGTTGAAATTACTAAAAATGCTCTAGCGTAAAGAGCGAGGTATTACGAGGAGGTAGACCCCTCAGATGCGTAATAATTTCTGTTCGTTTTAAGTTTTAATGCTGCTTCTTACTTTCAGTAGAAAAAAAACTTTTCATGTTTATTTTTTCATTGTTTTTTTTTTAAACAATACTAGAAAATCCTGCGCCCCCTCCATTGAAAGTCTCTTCCCCCATGAGAAGTTCGTCCATGGAAAAATCCTCCCCGGTAACCCTCCCCCTCAAATATCCCCCCCCCCCCCAAACCAAAAAAATCCCCCTGAAAACGTCTGTACACTTCTTACTAACCATTACTATATGTACACACAGGTCAAAGATTGTAACTTGCAGCCCCTCCCACGGGGACTGCGGGGGAATAAGTCGTCCTCAAAGACATAGTTATTGGGTTTTTCGACTGTGGTGAATAAAATGACTATCTCAGAATTTTGATCCGGTGAATTTGGGGGAAAATGACCCTGGGAGGGGGCCTAGGTTCCCTCCAATTTTTTGGTCACTTAAACAGGGTATTAGAAATTATCATTTCCGTTAGAATGAGCCCTTTCGCGACATTATGGGACCATTGAGTCAATACGATCACCCCTGAAAAAAATAAAAAATAAACACGCATCCGTGATTTGTCTTCTGGCAAAAAATGCGAAATTCCACGTTTTTATAGATTGGGGCTTGAAACTTCCACAACAAGGTTCTCTGATACGCTGAATCTGATGTGTGATTTTTGTTAAGATCGTATGACTTTTAGGGGGTGTTTCCCCCTATTTTCTAAAATGAGGCAAATTTTTTCAGGCTCGTAACTTTTGATGGGTAAGACTAATCTTGATGAAACTTATATATTTAAAATCAGCATTAAAATGCCATTCTTTTGATATAACTATTGGTATCAAAATTCCATTTTTTTTAGAGTTTTGGTTACTATTGAGCCTGGTCGCTCCTTACTACAGCTCTTTACCACGAACTGTTTAAAAATGTGGAATTTTGTGTTTTTTGTCAGAAGGCAGATCACGGATGCGTGTTTTTTTTTTTTTTTTTTTTTTTCAGGGGTGATCGTATCGACCCAGTGGTCCTAGAATATTGCGAGAGGGTTCATTCTAACGGAAATAAAAAGTTCTAGTGCCCTTTTCAATTGACCAAAAAAATTGGAGGGCACCTAGGCCCCCGTCGCACGCTAATTATTTTCCCAAAGTCACCGGATCAAAATTCTGAGATAGCCATTTTATTCAGCATAGTTGAAAATCCTTACAACTATGCCTTTTGGGATGACCTACTCCCCCACAGTTCCCGTGGGAGGGGCTACAAGTTACTAACACTGACCAGTGCTCACATATAGTAATGGTTATTGGGAAGTGTACAGACGTTTTCTGGGGCGTTTTCATTTGGTTGGGGGCAGGGGTTGAGAAAAGGGGGACATGTCGGGGGAACTTTTCATGGATGAATTTGTCATGGGGGAAGAAAATTTCCATGAAGGGAGCGCAGGATTTTCTAGCATTATTAAAAAAAAAAAACAATGAAAAAATAAATATGACAAAGTTTTTCAACTGAAAGGAACAGAATATTCCTGTTATTATTTTCCTGTAAATATTCCAGAATAATTTCTGTTAAAAGGAACAGAAATTATTACGCATATGAGGGGCTCTCTTCCTCCTAATATCTCGCTCTTTAAGCTAAAGTATTTTTAGAAATATCAACTATTTATTCTACGGCTTTTGTTATTCAGGGGTCATTCTTAAGAAACTGGGACAAAATTTAAGCTTTAGCGTGAAGAGTGAGGTACTGACGAGGGGGTGAACCCCCTCATATATGTAATAAAAATATGAGAATACAGAAGTTTCTTTACGTAAGCTAATTTTTAAGTTGCGTATATCTTTAACTAATGACATTTATTTTTACTAATAATTTTACTAATAAAAACATTCATAAAAAATTAAAAGTTCTAGTTGCCTTTTAAGTAACCAAAAAATCGGAGGGCAACTACACCTCCATCCGCGCTTCTTTTTTTTTCCTCAAGATCATTCGATCAAAACTATGAGAAAACCATTTAGCCAAAAAAAAAACAAAAAAAACCGCAAATTTCGTTTTAATTATTCATCTGCGGAGAGCATAAATCAAAACATGCATTGATTCGAAAACGTTCAGAAATTAAATTAAATAAAAACAAGTGTTTTTTAACTTAAAGTAAGGAGTGACATTAAAACATAAAACGAACAGAAATTACTTCAAAATGAAAGGGGCTGCTTCCTCATCAGCGCCCTGCTCTTCACGCTAAAGTCCGACTCTTTCTCTTAACTCTATTTTTAAAACAGTAAAAAATTTTAGCGTAAAGAGCGGGGCGTTCACGAGGAAGCAGTCCCTTTCATATACGAAGTAATTTCTGTTCGTTTTAAGTTTTAATGTCACTCCTTACTTTCAGTTTTTTTTTTTCAATTCAATTCGTAAGAAAACTGGTTTTCTGAGAATCCTCGAAGAAAGCTTTCAACTAAGTTTGGTGTTTAGTTTCGAATTAATCAACTGAGGTATTTTAATTAGCCTATTCCTAGGAAAAAAAGTGGAAAAAACAATATATTTTCAAATGCACTCCGTGCATGCCGTCCCAGTTTTATATACATGGGCATTTTGTATTTGAGAATGATAGTGCTCTTTTGCTCATTTTCTCTTCTCCCTTGGTCGGTAACCAAGCTTTGCAAGACCCAGCCAAATATATTACTATTCCTCGGTTGAACCATCTCACCAAAGGAAGCTGTCTATCAAAACCTCTCACAAGACATGATAATTGGTACTATTTGAAGTTTTGACATTCGACGGTCTCTAGAGAATTAAAAGACAGAAGACTAACCTAACTTCAATTTTGAAGCTCGATGTTTTCAAGTTCACTTAATCACGGCCTTAAAATTCGAGACTGATTTCAGGGGTAAGTGTAGTAAAATATGTCTGTATAAAGTAGATAGCGCTGGATCAGATAGCTCCAAGACGCTGATTGCATTTACAAGGCAAATAGTGGCACTAACGGAAAGAATCGAAGATGTAACAAAAGAGATAAGGAAAAGTCCTATCTAATAAAGAAAAAGAAGAATATTTGTTATTTTGGGTCCACTAAGTGTAACAATCTTGGCGCAAGACGATGAAAATCTATGAAAAGTAATTACCTCAAATGAAGAAATAGACAGAGAAAATCTCGAATCTTAGGGCCAAAAAAGAGAAAGAAAGCTAAACGATGCCACATTCGCTGGATGCCTTTAGACTGCTCATCTGCTTTCGTAACACTTCGTTTTTACATGGTAAGACTTGGGTAAGTTAACATGGGCAATCGTCTGGGGCACCGCCCTCCAGTTAAAGTAAAATGATAACAAGAATAAATAATTAATGTAAAAGAATTATATTTCCCAACCAGGGACTGAAATCATTTCCAAAGTATATTTTTTAATCATCTGTCAAGACTTGTTGCCAAATCAAACAGTTCATGGTAAGGAGCTGTAAGTAAAGATATGGCTCAATAGTCGAAACTAAAATATGGAGTATGAATCGGTATATTAGGCTGGTTCCCAATATATAAGATTTGTTATCAAAACCTTTTTAAAGTCTCATGGTCTAAAAGCAGAAAGTTCACTAACTAGCGTATAAAACACGGCTACTGTTTGATAACTCCTTCTTTTTACGTCTACCGTGAAGGATCAAAATTTTTTATTCGGAAGCGTAGGTGGGATAGGCGGAGGGGAAATTCTTCAGACTGGCGCCACCTTTTTGGCAGCCATTTGGCATCGATTTTGCTGGAAGAGTTCTATCGGATGTTGAATTTGCTGACGATGTGGCACTAATATGCGAAAGTCTTGGTGAGCTCAAAACTGTACTGGAAACACTAGCGTCTGCAGCAGAAAAACTTGGTTTAAAAATAAACTGGTCTAAGGCCGATGCAAGGAGACATCAGCAAGGGCGACAAAGGCGAATGCCGTCTTCTGAGAACAACATTTCACCAACACCAGATTAGCCACCTCACGGAAGCACGAATTAACTTGACATTGGTAGCTAGGGTTATGCTGTACTTGTCAGACTTGGCCCATGAATTTGACGCAGATGATGAAAGTAGATGCAGACAAGACATCTTTGCAAAATCAAACGCGTTAGATGGTTTAACAGGGTTCAAAACTTGAAGATCCTCTGATCCTTTAACTTGCCACCACTCTCTAAGTAGCTCGAGTCCCGCTCGCTGCGTTGGTACGGTCATCTACTTCGCCAGTCCCGTTCAAACACCTGCCCGTTACATCTTTGACTTTGATCCAATTGCAAACAGCTGAAAACGCCCCAGAGGTAGACCACGCACAAGATGGGCGGACGTCATCCCCGGTCGATTCACTACCAGGAGCATCGACCCCAATGAAGCTCCAGCCCTCTCCCAGGACAGAACACTCTGGAGACGACTAACGGCTGGCTCCCTCCACGCTGGCAACGTTGCCAAGCAAGAGCTTTAAGTCAGCTTTTAATAAACTGGCGAAACAAATTATTCAAACCTAAAGCATATTGAAAGAAGTCATTGACTGGGTAAAACGTACAAAAACGGTATTTGTTGAAAAAGAATATATATTATGCTATAACTATAAACCTATATAACTGTAAGTTTAAACACGTTTAAGGAACAACAGAACTGTTGTGGGCCATTTTAAAATTGATTAAATTTACGTATTTAAAATTAGCGTAAAAAACAGATTTCTTTTGATGTAGGTTAAGTCATATTAGTCTTTCGGTTTTAGACCCTTGTCTGAAATTTCCATTCACCAAACTTTACAGATTTCCAAGACTATCTAGCAACAGGAGCGATACAACAAAAAAGTCGCAAAGCAGCCTTTTCACTACAAATAACCCAGTTCTCTATTCCTAGAGCTACTGCATATATTCATTTATTTATTATGAACATAGTGCAGAAATAACTTCAAAACTAAAATTCAAATAAATGGTTTATTGGCAAACGCAAACGAGAGGAGCTGTAAAACGAGGCATTAAAAAAAAAACCTTATAGAAATTAGAATAGAAAACTGAAACTATTACAGAAAGGGCACTAGACCGCTAGTCCGGCTTTTTGTCGACATTTCTCCATTAAGGCTCTTAAGAGGAACTGTTTCCTTGAAAGCGAGCGAACATGTTTCAAAAATACTTCAATATCAATCACGTCTCTTCTCAAGGCTTCACCAAGATAATAAATGGCATCTTCTGTCGCTGCATCTTCTGCGCAAGCATTTAATAGCCTAAATCAAACAAAATAATCAGCTAAAGAATACAAATTTATTTGTTTGGTCGAGGAAGACTAGTATATGTTACATAGAGAGTTTACAAGAGCCTGAAGAGAAAATTTATAACGAAAGTCTTTTTGACTGGAAAACATAAAATAAGAATCACTTCACGGATTAGCAAATCCAGAAAATATACCATCGATTATATGACCGCGTCTTCATTGCAAGCGTTAGATATTCGACATGAAAGAATAATAATTCCCGAAGGGTAACATTTGGGACCTCCTAAAGTGCAAAGCCTTGATATATTTTAAAAAGGACATAAATATGTTAATTTACTTTTGCAGCTAGTCGTAGAGAAAGTTTATAAGGGCATGGCAAAATTTGGTTCTATAAGTAGGGACAGCTCTAATTTTCTGTCGTAAATCATTTACGTTTGACACTCCTTGAAAAGAGGCCTTGAGTTTAGAACTCCGGCAAAGTTTAGAAGTGAGCAAGGAGAAATTTTTACTGATTTAAAAAAGTTATTGAAATAGGATCTTATCGAAGCTCAAATTGTGGTGCTCGGATGACACACTCTTAATCTCAATTTATGTGCTAGATTCAACTTGATATATCAAGGCAGTATGATTGATTGTGTCTACGTTTGTGACGAAAGAAGAGAGATTTTGATTTAGACTTTAAACATAACTCCAGACCCTTTAAATCTGCTTGTTTAGACGATGTATAGTAAATGAGTCGTCATCTTGAAATCTTACTTATCTAAACTAATATGTGTAAGTTTCTAAAGGAGAGTTTCGCCACCGCATTTTGTTTCACCAAGGCACTTCGTATAAAAGGAGTTGACGTCAAAAATCCAGAAAAAGCTCATTCGATTGAATATTGTAAGTTCTAGTGCTATTTTCAAACAGTTCGTGGTAACGAACTGTAGTAAGGAGCGACCCTGCTCAATAGTAACCAAAACTCTAAAAAACGGAATTTTGATGCCAATAGTTGCGTCAAAAGAATTGCACTTTAATGCTGATTTTAAATATATAAGTTTCATCAAGTTTAGTCTTACCCATCAAAAGTAACGAGCCTGAGAAAATTTGCCTTATTTTAGAAAATAGGGGGAAACACCCTAAGAGTCATAGAATCTTAGCGAAAATCTTTCCATGGAGGAATTTATCACGAGGGAAGAGAATTTCCATAAAGGGGTCGCACGGTTTTCGAGCATTATTTAAAAAAAAAGCAATGAGAAAATAAATAGTTTTTTTTTCAACTGGAAGTAATGAGCAACATTAAAACTTAAAACGAACACAAAAATATTACGTATATAAGGGGGATCGTCTCCTCCACAATACCTTGCTCTTTACGCTAAAGTATTTTTAGTAATTTCAACTATTTATTCTACGGCCTTTGTGATTCAGGGGTCATTCTTAAAGATTTGGGACAAAATTCAAGCTTTAATGTACAGAGCGAGGTATAGACGAGGGGGTGAACCTCCTCATATACATAATAAAAATATGCAAATATAGAAGTTCGTTACGTAAGTTAATTCGTAAGGTACGTATGTTTATTACTACCGAAAACGTTCGTAAAAAAAAATCTAGTCGCATTTTCAAGTAGCCAAAGTTGGAGGGCAACTAGGCCTCCTCCCCCAACCCCTTTTTTTTCAAAATCGTCAGATCAAAACTATGAGAAAGCCGTTTAGCAAAAAATAAATAAGTATATAAATTTTGTTTTATTTGTTCATGTGCGGTGAGCCAAAATCAAAACATTCATTAATTCAAAAACGTTCAGAAATTAAATAAAAAAACAAGTTTTTTTTTTTTAACTGCAAGTAAGGAGCGACATTAAAACTTAAAACGAACAGAGATTGTTCCGTACATGAAAGGGGTTGTCCCCTCCTCAACGCCTCGCTTTTTCCGCTGAAGTTTGACTCTTTGTCACAGTTCTACTCTTTAAAACAATAAAAAACTTTAGCGTAAAGAGCGAGGCGTTGAGGAGGGGACAACCCCTTTCATATACAAGATAATTTCTGTTCGTTTTAAGTTTTAATGTTGCTCCTTACTTGCAGATAATTTTTTTTTTTTTTTTACTTAATATACTGAAAGGAACTGATACCACATCTCCTATTAGACTACAAAAAGCATTATAGATTAATTTGTTGTCGTGAGGCTACGTACTTACTGTCGACTCCTAAATTAATATACTTGTCTTTTGTATTTTCAGTAAAGCGCTGGTTTTCTGTAATCCTATAAGCATAGGGAAACATCACTAGTTGATTTATTTGCAATAAATTTTTTGCAATAGAGATAGGGAAACATCACTAGTTGATTTATTTGCAATAGACATATATTAGATAGGCTGTGAAGTAATAGTGTGTGTTCCTTTTAAGCCTCAGCTTCGCTCTTTACTTCCCTTGGAAAAACTTTGTTTTTTAAAATTAATTTAGAGTCTAAAATGTTGGGAGGGCAACCAGCTCGAGTATTAAGATGAAAATTTCAGGAAGTGTTGATGAGGATGTTCCACTGCATCAAAGTACACTATGGATATACAGGTTATCAAAAAGGCAAATCAGTAATATCATAGCAATGGCTAATTGTATTAATTTTTAAAGTTAGAGGGCTTGCGGGCTTGATGTTCAATTGTACAAGAGGCAAGATGTTGATACTAATGAGGCTAAGCGGATTAAGGTAAAACTCTTAAAGAGCGTTTCGAGGGGGAGGGCTTCAATTAAAGGAACAAACTACACGTATGCAGGTTTCCAAAAGTGCATATAAGCAATATCATAGGCAGCGCAGCGCTACCATAGAAACTTTTGAAGGAGCTCATTCGATTGAAAACAAAAAGTTCTAGTGCACTTTATAAGAGTAAAAAGAAATTGGAGGACAAGAAGTCCCCCACCAAGGCCCGTTAATTATCCAAACACACCCAATAGAAATTTTGAGATAGGCATTTTGTTCACCATAGTTGAAAGGTCTAGTAACTATGTCTCTGTGGATGTTGGAGATGTCAACACCCCAAAGCCCTCAGAGCAGGGCTGTAAGCTATGAAATTTGCTCATTGTTTATACATAGTATTTGTTATTGGGACAGATGTTCTTTTTAGTCTTTTGAGCGCTAAAACTCTTTCCCAATAACAAATACTATATATAATCAGTGGGCAAACTGCATAACCTACAGCCGTTGCTCTGAAGCCTTTGGGGGTGGGGGGGTTAACATCCCAAAGGTCAGAGAATGTTGAGGGAAAAGTGGAACTAAATCAAAACATGTTGCGAGCAAATTCGTTGTCAAAAAGAGAAAATTCAAGAACGACTAAGACTGTGAAGTTGGAACTTTACAGGAATGATGAGATAGATGATCAGTTGACCAAGAGCATGTTCAGGAGGGTGTTGAATTAAAAGATACTATTTGTGTGGTGTTGCCACTATTGCTACTATTACAACTGATACGACTACAACCTCTACTGAAAATAAGCATATTCAGGTGTAACTTTCAGGAGCACTCTGTGCATATTGCAACTACTACTTCTGCTAATATTGTTGCTACGACTACTACTACGGAGTCTAAGGGTAGAAAGTTGAAACTTTAAGGGAATGCGTAAGGGATGTTGAACTAAATCGAAACACAATCTGTACAAGCAGTTTATCAAAAAGGCATCAGCTGTATCCCAGGAATAATCTAGGGTATTAAGTTGAAATTTTTCAGGATATATTAAGGAGGATTTTGAACTAAGCAAAATACTAAATGTGCATAATGCTACAACTACTAACACTACTACTACGACTGCTACAGCTACAACTACATTACTACTATGAAGACTAAGGGCATTAAGAAGACATTTTGAGATATTACTAGGGGGTATGTTAAATTAAATTAAAACACGCTGTATGAATGGAAGCTGTCAAATGGCCGTATCAACAGTGTATCGAGAACACTTTAGAATATTAGGTTAGAACTTTCAAGGACTGTTGAGGGGGATGTTCAACTAAATTAAAACATAGTGTAAGTGCATTCAGGTTGTCAAAACAGCAGAGATACAATTTTCTAGGAATTAGATTAAGTTTTATTTTCCGGAAAACTTGATGATCTGTAAAACTAATTAAGCAATAATATGTGTCCAGATTTTCAAAAGGACGCATATTATTAAAAATTGTGAAAAATTTTCTCCGACATATGAACAGCAAGCCAAACTACAGATTCTTACAGAAAGAGACCGAAAAGTTTTTAAATATTCGTTTCTTTTCCAATGAAAAAGACCATGTCAATAAAAACGAACAGAAATTAGTCTAAAAACTTTTCCCATGAAATAATTTTTTTTAAAGAAAAGCAAAAGCAAAGATTAAACCAAAAATGGGCAGAAATAGAGACAAATAATTTTTCAAGCATAAAACCACAACATAAATAGCATTAACTAAATGAATGAAACCCAAGACGACCAGAAATTACAACTAGACCTCCGTTGCCTGTGCAACGGGAAGTGTTGCAGCACTGTGCCCTGTTCCTTAGGGCACAGTTGCGGAGCAACACGTGCAACTGTGCCCTACGGGACACAGTTGCGGAGCAACAGTCTCCATTATGTCCTTCAGAGGACATTTTCCTAATGCGGCTTCGATTGTTACCTTGAAACATCTTTGATGTGGTTTTATTTCGAGCTCCTACTAAACTGAGTTTGGTAAAATGTTCAGCTGGTCCACAAATAAACGAGAAAAAAAAAATTCTAGCTGGCCCAGAACCGAAGTTACCTCTAGAACGTCGAAACTTCGGAAATTATTTCTGAGAGAACGAAGCAACTTGGTATAAAGAACACTTCACTTCTTCTTGCATAACTTTCATAGCACTACTCGATAAAAATAAAATAGACATTAAAATCGAAAATTTAAGAAAATATCAAAAAATCGGAACGAGATTGACTTTTCCGGAATTATTTCCGGGAAATCTGTAAGAGCTACGGAATTTCATGCTTCAGTTCTCGAAAACATCAATAAAAGTTCTATATGAGTTCATAATTATTTTATCTCTAAAACGTTTACTTCCGAAACTAGGGCCGTCTTAACTTGACGCCAATTCGAAGTATTATGTTTCGAGACGCACATTTCGAGAATTATTTCCGGGAAATCTGAAAGAGATACGGAAATAACGTCTTATAGTTTTCTGCTTAACTTTTGATGGTCTAAGCTAGGAAAATATAAAACGAACCAAATTCACCAAAAAATTTAAATTGCCCCGAGGGCATGACAAAACTTCCAAATAGAAAAACCCACAGAAGGAATTTTATTTCGGAGAAACTATTGCAAGCTCCAGTTGTTAGGAGATCGAGACCTGTCGAACCGTGTTGGAAAAAAAATTCTAGCTGGTCCAGAACAGAAGTTACCTCTAGAACGTCGAAACTTCGGAAATTATTTCTTAGAGAACGAAGCAACTTGGTATATAGAACACTTCACTTCTTCTTGCATACTTTTCATAGCACTACTCGATAAAAATATAAGAAACATCAAAATCGAAAATTTGACAAAATTCCAAAAAAAAATCGGAACGAGATGGACTTTTCCGGAATTATTTCCGGGAAATCTGTAAGGGCTACGGAATTTCGTGCTCCGGTTCTCAAAGAGACAAATGAAAGTTCTACATGAGTTCAGCATAACTGTATTTCTAACAAGTTTATTTCCGAAGCTAGGGTCGTCTTAACTTGACGCCAAACATCGAACGCAGAGTTTCTAAGAAAAAAACGGTTTTATTTTTTTTTATGGAAAACTGTTAGAAATTTTAGGAACTTCTCTGGAACTTTTTTACTCTGTTTCACGTTTCCCTTCCCTCTGAAAAATCTCAAATTTTTAACTCTTACCACTTCGGAGCTACAGATCGCTGATTACGGTAAAAAAAAAAAAAAAAAAAAAAAAAAAAAAAAAAAAAAAAAAAAAAAAAAAAAAAAAAAAAAAAAAAAAAAAAAAAACTACGAAAGCAGTAGTGTTGCTCCGCAACACAATAAATAACCTGGTCAAACTCAAAACGAGAAGAAACTAAGATGGGTAAGGTTAACGCCTTCTATGCCTTCTGAAACCAGAACGTATTTGCAATTTCCTGAAAACAAAACACATTTAAATGTTTTTACTTTTTAACATTAATAAATTCAAAATTATTAAGACTTTATGGAATAAATATCAGTACATACATATTGAATTGTCAATCCATATTCATTTCTTGTTTTGTTCAATAGTCTTGGTTATGTTTTTTCGACATTTTGAGAAATAGGAACATTCAGCTTGAAATAAGGATTATGTTCAGAAGCGTGCAAATTATGTTCTGGTGGTCCTCAGAAGGCATGTGGGGGGGTCAATACCACACATCTTGGATTTTTTCTCGTTTTAGGTTTTATTTATTTATCGATGGTTATTTTTTGTTATTTTTACCCTTGAAAAATTAATTGACTCTATTTTACTCATTTTTGGTTTGATGTAGCTGTTTACTTTTCTTTGAAAAACTTATTTCTTGGAAGAAAAAGTTTTAAAATTAATATACACATGAAGACTAAGAAATGACTGCAAAGTAAACAAATTCAGTGAGGAAATATGATTGTGAACTAAAAGCTGATAAATATTTAAACTTTCTTGGATGTCTTATTAATAGATAGATATTTCAAATGAAGATTTATGCCATCCACAATCTGTTAGGACACAAGTTGTTAAACTGAAACGATTATCAAAACAATTAAGTGGCCATAAGGAAGTTCGACAGGAAAACAAGAAGCAAAGGCAAAGGAAAGGTTGCCATCAATACTAATCATTTTTCAAAAAATTAGCAACTTGAACTTCTTGTTTTTTTATTATATTGAGCTTCTACTTTAATTATATTCTAGGCCCTATTTTGTGGAAGCGTATAACAAGTCGTAGTGATTCAATTTATGTATTGATTGCTTTTATTTTTGTAAAGGCTGCGTAAACTAGCTTGTGGTGGAGTGTATGTCTAAAACAAACCTAAGTCTAACAATAGCATATAGATTAATGAGTAATATGAGATCATACTGTTGATATAGAGGAGCTGTAGTGACAACGGCGTTGTCCACATCAATGCATCCACCATCGTCACCATGACTGGAAACCAGCTTTTCAAGCTCCGATTCTTTCTCTGTCAACAATCCAATATTTCTATTTATATCTGCCTGAAAAAAAAAACATCTCACCAATAAAATATTAATTAAAAAAAGTCTATATAATTAGCCTTACTCTATATTCATGAATTTTGCTAATATTTGAGATTTAGCTATCACTAATGCCAATCAGAACTATTTATTAAGAGAAATTTAATAATAAAAAAATCTGATTGGCTCAAATTAGCGTAAGCTGAACCTCAGTATTAGTAACATCCCACTGTGAATGGACTTTTAGCAACAAATTTATACAAATCCATCCAGGCTGAGATTTAAAAGCGGTAATTTAATAGTTAGATTCATATTGACACTAAATAAAACATTACGATAACAATCATTTTCCAAGAGTTTACAAACACTCATAGGGAGTTTGAAGTTTAAAATACTATTTATTTAAAGCTGACCTTAAATTCTTCCTTTTATCACTTTTCCCATAAAAAACGAAAGCAAAAGAAAACCTGCAAAAAACGAAAATAATATTAACAACTCACGTAATGCAGTCATGGACAGTTATATAACTATAATTTCGATATTTCAACGTACCGTCCATACTTCTTTTCAGTGCAGAAGCAAAATATATAAAAGCAAATAAGACAAACTTAAAGAGAAATAGACTAATCAAAAATGAGAAAAAAACAAAATACATTTAAAATAAAAATTCTATAGGAGAAGAAAAAAATTCCAAATGCGAAATAGAATTATCCAGTTCAAGGACACCAATGGAAATATTTCCAAGGAAGGAAACAGATATTTCTCCACTTTAAAGTCCGATTGATACAAAAACACTTCCAGAACTGTAAAAACTGCAATTGTCCGACTAATCAGCGACAAACCTATGTCACTAGTGAAACATATCTTTCTTATGTTTAAATTACAAAAAATATTTTTTCCCCTTAAACACTACAAAGTTTGCTCTTTTTGTATGTCTCTTGACTTTCAACCAAGTCAGGGCAGAGGAGATAAAAATCATAATTGAAGCAGTAGATGCAACCTATTAAAGAGCTAAGTCCAGCCCATAGTACCCGATGATTTAAAAACGCGTTGTGAAAAAAAAAATTCAAATAAGACAGAATTGCCATTTTAAGCTGATTTAGTAACGGTAGCTGTTATTTCGTTAATCTCAACGATAAATTTTAATTGCGAAAACAATTTTAAAAGAATTTAAAAAAATAGTCTGTAACTCCTCAAAAAGGGTGTCCAGTCAAAATGAAAACAGTACCATTGGAATCACCGTAGCTAAAAAACTTCATATAGCAGAAATACAGTCCCCAATCTTTAACAACAGGGAAAATAATTTCTTGGCACGGGAAGCAAATATGTGTATGATTCTTTTTTTCACCACAGATGATCGCACCGAACCATAGGTATTAGAATGTTGGAAGAGGGTTCTAATAAAAGAAATAACAAGATCTGATACCTTTTGTAAGCAACAACAGATAGTATTGTAAAAATATACAATTTTTGATAAATAAACACATAGCGATGAGAGGAATAAGAAAAAGAGAGAGAGAGAGAGATGGGGAATGAAAGGAAGAAAGAAGCGCGAAAGAGACAAAGAGAAGGGAGGGAGAGGAAGACAGGGAGAATAAAAAGACAGAGCGGCAGTGAGGAGGGAGTTAAGATGTGAATGCTTAGACGATGCTTTTGCTTCTTCTATGTAGAAATTGTCATAAAAAAAAAACTTCTTTCATACTTCTTTTCTATCATCGTAGTGGAGCCTGATTGGAGCCCATGAGACCTCTCAATAAACAGTAAAATCGAGAAAAATTCATTTTCGAGAATTCAAGCCCCAGCATCTTGAGATTCATCAATAAACCTGACATTGGAACGACTCTGGTAACCGTTAACTTCTTTTCTAAACTTAAAACTATTTCGAACTTGTCGTCCGTTTTTACACGGTTTTAAATATTTTTTAGAGTTTCTTCACACTATTGTTTTCGCATAACATGTTTTTTCCCCTAAGTGTACAAGAATACGACCATAATATTCTACAACATAATGAAATAAAATTACAAAAAGTTGACTAAAATACCTGTTCCATTTCTATCCTTGTGAATATATTTTCGAGCGTCTGTTTTCCCTGAGACAGCTCTTGACCTGTTCTCCGAAGGCTCTCCATTTCAGCCAAAGCTGCTGCAGACATCTCCCCAAGCTTACGGCGTATTTTATCTTCAACCGCCGATAGAAGCGACGCCCTTATATGTTCTGGTTGAATTGTACCAGTAGACGACTGTTAATAATAAGAGATTCAGTAAAGCTTAAGGATGGACAAAGGAAAAAGAGCCAAACCAGGTATGACAGGCAAGCAAAATTATTATTTTTTATCCACCAAAGTGTTTTATTTTACTCTTTAGAATGTATTTTTTTTAATGCCTATCATTGACACAGTTATATAAGCTTAACTTAGGCTTGATTAATACAGATAACCTCATTAATTATCTAGAACGCCATATAATTTTTGGCAAGCGCCAAAATCTTTCTTTTTTTATCAGAATATTTCTTCAACTATCAAAATTCCTGAACTCTTTATGCGTTTATTTCTGGCTGTTCTTTTTCTACCAATCTCTTTTCTTTATATTGGCAATTACCTTCTAATAAATTATCTCATTTCAAACTCATTACCTGTACCTGCGGAATTGAAAAATAAGATTTAAAACGCAGAAGTTTTCCAAAAGAAATACAAACTGAAAAAATTATTTCAACTTCGTTAGACGATCGAGAAAATTTCACACTAACTGTAATAAAAAAGGACCAAAATTTCATCAACTTTACAACATGAGATACTCTAACAATAAAGCCACATGAGGCGATAAGCCACGGCTTGCAAACTTAAAATACAAGCCACTTATATTGCAATGGGATCTACGTAACCTATTTTACAACCTCATCGACGATCCTTGTGCTTGATATTTTGGGACTGTTTCCACTATATGTTATGGATCAGAACTAAACAATTAGTAAATTTATTGGCATAAATTGATCATACATTCTACTTGTATACTTTATTCGAACTAACCTAGATCCAATACTCAATCAGTTGGATGAATATAAAACAATCAAACATAGAGTTTGGGCAAATCAAGTTTTTCGAAGATCAGACTTCCAAGTTTCAGGATGATCGGCTTCATCTCCAAATAGGAAAGTAAAAAGCATGCGCAAACGGAAAACTATTCCGAGAACTTAGGAAATCCTAATAAGGAATAGCATAATAAATTTAAGAAAGGCAACCATACATCTAAGAAGTGAATTGTCTGATTATGGTATTGAAAAATAACTTCAAACTAAGAACAATTTGAAACACAATTTAAAATGGTCAAAATCGATCGTGGGCTGTTAATGACTGGAAGAAGGTAATTCTCAGTAATGAAACACATTTACTGTGCAGGGATACAAATCGAACATTCTTCAAAAGAGATCCTTTGATACTTTTTTTTTGCAACAAAAGGAACTGGAAGCCAAGTTTCTTTTAAAGGCATGATGAATTCAAACAAAATTTTAAACAGTAGAATTGCTCCTTTCATAAAATCATTTGACAGGGCATTTCAAAATGACTTGGCCTCTTGTCATACTTCGAGATTGGTCCAGACTTTTAGCCTGTCAATTCACCAGATCTAAATCCTGTTGAAAACTTTTGGCATATTCTCGAGGATTGTTTAGCTAAAAAGAATGGCACACAAAAGGAGCAACGATACAGTGCTATAGAAGCGCGGTTCCACGATGATGAAATCAAGACCATGTGCATTGTGCAAGTAGAGCGCACGCCAAGTCATGATGAAGAGGTCAAATTTGCTAAAGGAGGACGTACTTCACTGTAATATAGAGAAGTATCCGCCTTTCTAAAATTTCTAATGATTAAAAGCTAAGTTTCTTGAAAAAGTCATTTCTTGTCATCTGTTCTATAAAATTCAAGCAGTATAATAGCAGATACTGTTATACATGAATAAATGAATCTTCAAACCAACAGAAATTCAAATGAGTAATTAAGTCAAATTTAAAACGAACAGACAGAAATTAACACAAACAGGAGTAAAGGTTCTGCCTACTAAACCTTCAAAAGGCCAGAGTGTCATTTACACCTTACTGAACACAATTTACTGAAAGCGTAATGTGTTGTATCATCAGCAACAAAAATATAAACTGCAAATTCGAGCCCAGCTGTACAATGCTTTGGTTTATACCCCATTTTTTTTTAGCTATGCACCCATTTTTAGCATTTTAGAATATTTTTTTTTCAAAAGTTATAAGACAGCAGCGGTAAGATTTTTATAAATAAGCAAAAATTTTGCTTGATTTACGACCGTGGAAAAAGAATACGTCAGCATCGCACCGGCTCGACGTTGCAGACCCCATTGTGGCTCTCATCAAGAGTCGAAGCATTTAGATATGGTCTCAAAGTTGGATACGAAATCCTAAGTGTTTATGAGTTCAAAGCGATTCCCCGGTGCTGTAACAATTGCCGATCCCCTGACCATCTCCAGTCGTCTTGTCCCAGTGTTACACCAAAATGTGCGCGATGTGCCGGTCCTCATGTTTCAGATAGAGACTCGCCTTGCAATTTGTCACCTAAGTGCGCAAACTGTGGAGGTGATCATGTTTCGTTTAGCCTCACTTGCCCTAAATTGAAAGCAATTGTCAGTCGCAAGTTACCGAAAACGAACTAATGTCTGAATCAGTATCACTCGTGTCCTTCAATATTAATGGGACAAAAAACAAGGACCTGACCATTGATGAACTGTACAGTAAGTTTGACATTGTATGCTTTCAGGAACATCTTTTGACCGCAACGAGTCTGCAGCTCTTATAATCTTGACTGGCTCCACATTATACTTTTGGCCAGTACTTTGACAAATTTATTTTGCCTTAATTCTACCATATCTTTGTTCTGTGTGTTCACATGCAGATCACATAATTTTGATTGCTCAAATCTATTTTGGTCTTATACTTTGAATATTGTGTGTCTTACCATTGATATTTATTTGTATTTGTTTGTGTTCCTATCACCTTCATGTATGCTATTTTCTATCACACTTTTGTCATGTCAGCACACTTACAGCTCACATAAATTTTACTGGTCCCATATTGTAAATTTAGCCTATTCTTCAAATATTATGAGCCATCCTACTAATGTCTCTTTATATTTGTTTGAGATCCTATTGCCTTTATGTAGCCTGATTTCTGTCATTGTTTGTCATGCCTTAACACTCGCAGCTCATCTTTTCCTGATTGGTGCCACATTATTTGACCCCTTTCTTTGGTTAATATTTGCCATCCCACTGATATTTCTTTTTCTTTGTTTATGATTCCATTACCTTCAAGTGTACTATGGATAGTGTGTCGTTTGTGAAGGTTTTATATGTCTGAGATAAATATGGGTGATTTCTCTTTCCTTATGAATTCTTCTATTCTTAATTCAGTTATATTTGATCAACCAAGTAGTGCTGGTAAACAAGAGGCACACACTTCTGACCCTCTCCTTGAATCTATGGTTAGTTCTAGCTGTAATTATCACACCACCATTGATTATTGTGATAATATTATGCCCTCACTCTCTTCAAACAGTTGCTTCAATGTTTTTTGTTTGAATGTGCGTGGGATAAGAGATAAGTGGGACACTCTTAAATCGTATCTGTGGTCTGATAATTCTTGCCCTTTTGATGTCATAGGCTTGACGGAAACATGGTTATCTGACAGTGATAATTTTACAGCTTATGACATGCATGGTTATATTGCTATTCATGTCCCTAGAATGGTAACAAAGTGTTCTGGGGGTATTTCTTTGTTCATAAAATCTAGTATTGAATTTTGTAGAAGATCTGATCTTGAATCCTTGTTTACATCGGTGGTGTCTAATAGTAGGACAGTTTATTCTCTTGTTATTGATCTGAAAAGCCAGGTTGCATGTGATACTGTTTGTTTGTTTTATAAGCCCCCTCCTTTTCCAACACATCTGTTCTGTGATTTGCTTGATCAGCTTTCTGGTGTGGGGACTTTCTCTAAAAAACGGATTTGTGTTTTGGGAGACTTTAATTGTAATATGTTAAATGTTGGATCAAATGATGAATGTGACCATCTTTTTGATGTATTTTCTTCTTCTGGGCTACTTCCTTCAATTTTTTTTCCTTCACGCGTTGACCCTTCAAGAAATTCTGCCACTTTAATAGATAATATTTTCACTTCTCTTTCTCCTAATTTGAAGTTCTCGTCTGGTCTTGTTTTCACTGATCTTTCTGATCACTTCCCTATTTATCTATCACTATCTGTGCCTAAAACAGAGATTACTGTGGATGAGAAAGGCAAGTCTTCTTTTAGAACTTTTACAGATAGAGAAATTTCTAATTTAATACATAGTCTTCAGAGTAATGATTGGTCTAGTGTTCTTGAAGCTAATGATGCTGATTGTGCAACTAGATTATTTTTGTGTCGTATGGGCACTCTGTTGGATAAGCATTTTCCTCTTAGAAAGAGGCCAAGGAATTTTACACCTAAATGCCCATGGATGTCTAGAGGTCTGATCAATGCAACCCATATGAAGGCGTCTTTGTTCAAGGCTGCATGTAAAAGTAAGACACAGGAAGATCTTCTGAAGTATAAACATTACAAAAATGTGCTCACTTCTTCAGTTCGCTTAGCAAAAAAGCTTTATTTTTCACGTCGAATTAATGAGTGTAAAGGGAATTTGCGCAAGGTTTGGACTGTAATTAATGAAGCTCTCTCCCGTAAGAAACTCAAACAATCTTCCCCATCTCTTTATAGGAAAGCTGATGGATCTGTTGTGGATAAAAAATCCTTAGCAAGTGCCTTCAATTCGTATTTCACCACACTTCCCTCTGTTCTCATTCCACCCCTGAGTAGAGTAAGTTGTTTTCCTATGACAGAGAAGTCTTTTTTCCTTTCCCCATGTAGTACTACTGAGATTTCTAGTATTATTTCTCAACTTCCAAGTAGTTGTTCAGTTGATAGTTTTGGTTTGAGTAATAATGTCCTTAAAAAAATCAGTCAGTTTGTTTCTCATCCCATCTCACACATAACTAACCTCTCTCTTTCTTCTGGTTTTTTTCCTCATTTATTTAAAGTTGCTACCGTTGTACCCTTGCATAAAAAAGGTGATTCTTCTCTAATTTCAAATTACAGACCTATTTCTCTTCTTCCCGTCATCTCAAAGGTTGTTGAAAAAGTAGTGTATCGTCGACTCTCTTCATTTGTATTTAGTACTAATTCGACTGCGGGAAATCCTCTCATCACTAACCATCAGTATGGTTTTCGTCCCTCATTCTCTACCTTGCACGCACTTTCTGATGCAACTGAGTTTGTGCGTGTTAATCTGGACAAGGGCTTGTGTGTTTTGGGTCTATTTCTCGACTTTTCTAAGGCCTTTGATATGGTTGACCACAATATTCTTCTGTCTAAACTATCTTTATTTGGAGTGCATGGAGTCCCACTAGAATGGTTTAGGTCCTACCTCTCAGAGAGATCTCAGTATGTTTTGGTTAACTGTACTTCTTCCTCTACTTTGCCTGTATTGAAAGGTGTCCCACAAGGCTCTGTGCTTGGTCCACTTTTATTTCTAATTTACATCAATGATCTTGTTGATGGTCTTCATCCCCATGTTCACCCTGTTCTTTTTGCTGATGACAGTAACTTTTTCATTGCTGCGGTGGACCTGCCATCTGCCACTTCTATGGCTCAAGGTCTTCTTGATAAAGTAAAGGATTGGTGCTGGTCAAATGGTATGGCTCTTAACAGCCGAAAGAGTGCCATTGTCAACTTCAGGACCCCTTACCGTATGCGAGACGTACAGGAGCCAATCACCCTGACTTTTGGGAATGATATTATACCACAAGCTACTGTGGTGAAATTTCTTGGTGTGTATCTTGACTGTTTTCTTTCTTTCAAACCGCATATAACTCATACCCGTTCCTTAATCCTCCGCCAGTCTTCAATGTTGCACCGGATTAACTCATTTCTTCCTCCTGATATTATGGTTTCTCTTTATTATGCTTTTATTTATCCTTACCTTTCTTATTGCTGCTCTGTCTGGGGTAATACTAATAAATCTCTTCTCTGCTCACTTCAAAGAGCCCAAAATAGGGCAGTGAAGGCTACTTTTCTTCTCCCTCGGCTTTACCCTTCCTCTGATCTTTATAATGATACTGGAATAGCTCCGCTGGATCATATTATAGGTAAAAGTACCCTCTATTTTGCGCATTCTGCTTTTCTAGGTACTCTCCCACCGCCCCTACAGCAGTTTTTTCTCACGGACAGGCTCAGGTAGGTACTTTTCTTCTTTACGTAATTCTTCTCGACGATTTATTTTACCAAAACGATCTTCTACAGCAAGCCAGAGGTCTCCAGTATATCAATCAATTCTATTATGGAACTCCATCCCTTCGGATATCCCTCTTTTTCTTTCTGCAAAGGCATTATTTCGTCGGGTATTTCCAATTCAATAATTTTTCTCTCTTTATTAATCCTTTCCTAATTTGTATGTCTCTTCTCTTCTTTTAAAATCATTTTCAGCTATATGTTAATCTCCTTCTAAATCTTCTATCTGTTAAATATCCTATCTATTCAATGTCCTTGTCTTGTTCCAGTGTTTTTTTTTTTTTTTTTTTTTGTTTTTTTTTTTTTTTTTGTATATATTTTATAATAGTGTTTTATTCTTGTTCTCTGTGGTCCATTACAAGCAAAGCTTCTTGGGCCTAGTAACCACTTTACTTTTGTAATAGTTTTTTCTTTTAGTATCAATAAATTGATTGATTGATTGATTGAAGGCCTTCAGGGGGTTTAGCATGTATTATAAAACAAAAGCTCAGCTTTCTGTCCCCGTCATGCTATTTCTCTGATGAACATTTATTGGCTATAAGACTTGGTAAAACCGTATTGATAAACACTTACCTGCCTCACGATGGGAAGAATATGACATCGCTTAATAAATTCTCCAAAGCATGCTCTAGTTTGAAAACTCTCCTTCAAAGTATAAGCAAAAATGGGTACGAATTTATTATTATTGGAGATATGAACACTGATGTAAAACGTGATTCTGCTCGTACTGTGAACCTACTTGATTGTCTCCCTGATTACAGAATAATTGCGAAGGATCTACCCTTCTCGTATGTGCATAATTCCGGCAGCTTATCGGATATTGATCACGTGATTTGTTCCCCGTTCATTACATCTTCAACAGTGCATGTCCACGAAGATGAGCAAGATATTGATCACCTTCCTTTATCGCTATGCTTTCCGATTAGAAAAGATAGTACTGACCAGGCTTGTGCTCCTGCCTCTAAATGGTTTGTGCGGAGTAATTGGAAAAATGTTAATATGCCATTATATATTTCAACCCTGGCCATTCTCCTTGGTTCTTTACGTGTACCTTTTCATCTACTCCAGCTGAGTGTTAGTCCTACTAAAAGTAATTACGATCTGAATCATTATTACAACCAAATCGTGTGGTGTTTAAAACGCGCTGAGGAGGTTGCTGTCCCTCAAGAGCGAGTGAGGAAAAGTACAAGGAAACCAATCTGGTCGTGTGACCCTGAGCTGAAAAGTGTGAAATATAAAGCCAAATTGTGGCTGCGTATATGGGTTGCTAACGGTCGACCATTAGCTGGGAATGTGTTTGAAATAAAACAAAAAACTAAGCGTGAGTTTAAGAAATGTCTGCGATCGAGCCGTTACAAAGGGTTAGAATATCCTACCAATAAGAAAGAATGGGACAAAGTGATTAATTCAGCTAATTTAAATAACTCGGCAAATCCTAATTGCCCCATTACGCCTTCTGCATGGTCTGACCACTATTCAGTTATATTTTCCAAATTGAATTATGCAGTGCACGCGCTTTATTCGAAACTGCTTGATTCGGTTCTCCCGCCTTCCCTGACTCAGGCACAAGTTATTCCCGTTTCAGTTGACGCTCTTTGATATTGACGAAATCAGTGCTTGTCATCTAAAAATAAATTGCCCGTCTTTGTTTTTCCAAATGTGCCTTTGTTGTTCCCTCGTTCCTGACAGCTTTTTGTGTGGAACTGTCACTTCTGTACTCACACGACCAGAGAAATCAAGTTCTCTTGATATTGACGGTATCAGTGCTTGTCATCTAAAAATAAATTGCCCGTCTTTGTTTTTCCAAATGTGCCTTTGTTGTTCCCTCGTTCCTGACAGCTGTGTGGAACTGTCACTTCTGTACTTAAACGAGGTAAGACTCCTTTGGATTGTTCTTCTTACAGGCCTATCACGGTTGCTTGTAATTTTAGTAAAATCCTTGAACACATCCTACTTCCTTTCATAAGTATGAATGCTAATTTCGGGGAGAATCAGTTTGGTTTTCGGTCTGGCATCGGGTGCCAGAACGCTCACCGTGCTCTTGCTTTCCTTCTTAAAGATGCTTCGGCTAAAGGGTATGGTCTTCATATTTGTGCTCTTGATCTTTCTAAGGCTTTTGATAGTGTTGTACATAGTCAGGCTCTTTACTCTCTTTATAGTCACGGTATTAACCTTTCAGTTATTTTTCTTCTAAAGTTTTGGTATAGTAATTCTTATCTTCGAATTAAAACTAATGGTGCCCTTTCATCTTCTAATGTTCTTGTTCGTCGGGGCGTACGGCAGGGTGGAGTGTTATCTCCTAGTATTTTCAAATTTTGTATCTCTGGTATTCTTGAGAATATTTCTTCTATGTGTTTTGTTGGTTTGAGTGATATTTCTTACCTTGCTTATGCTGATGACATTCTTCTAATTAGCCGGTCTAAACTCAGTCTATCGCAGATGGTTCATAAAGTTTCTTCTTCGTTTACTAAAATCGGTCTTTCGCTTAATGTTGATAAATGTGAGTATCTTTCTTTCAATGTTCCCTCTTCTCCTAGGCCTCTAATTTTTCAAAATTTTTCTATCCCTCATGTAGATTCGATCCGGTGGTTGGGTATTACACTTACAAAAAATCTTAAAACTCTTCGGGAGCGTGCTGTCTGGGATGCTAGAGTGAAAATCCAGATTGGTTACTCTAAAATTGTAGCCAATCGAGGGAAATACAATCGTATTGCCCTTGGTAAGCTTTATTCTACTTTTTCCGATCATTCTGTTCTTTACCTTTCTGGGCTTTACCCTATATTTAAGAAAAAAGACATTAGCGATATTCGATCCTCTTATTTCCGTTTCTGTAAATTTCTTCTCTATCTTCCTCTGTGGTATAAGAATCGAAAGATAATCAAAAAGTTCCATCTTCCGAACATTACTGAGAAGCTGACTGATCTACACAAAAAGCTCTCAGAAACGGCGTATCGGCGTTTGTCGCCTCACCACGGTCTGATCCGTTTGTATGATTAATGTCTATTGTTGACTCTCGTTTTTTTGTTATTTGTTTTTTTTATTTGTTATTTGTTTTCCGTTTTTCTTCAAGTTTTTACTCCACTATTTATCTTTTTGATGTAAGTGGGTTAGAAATAAATATTATTATTATTAATATTATAAGCGTCGGACAGAATTCTTTAAAGTCAGTTGAGCCCAGTAGCCTTGCCATTATGATATGTCTTTAACTGTCAGTGTGTATGTATATAGTACCTAAGGTTTTGTTCATTCCCGTTTATTTACTTACTCCATTTGTGGTCTTGTACCGTTTATCAAATGGGCAGTAAAATTATCTATCTACCTATCTATCGAATTTGCATTTCAAACAGCGTATTTTTTAACTATCGTTATATCAACAACAGCATAGCAAAAAAAATTATTTACTTAGGAGTCCCTTATCCTAAGGACGGTAGGATACATTATGGCCTACTTACAGTAGAAATTTCTAACTAATAAAAGACAAACGGGTTTAACCCGCTAAACTGCAAAACACTCTCTTCTAAAGATCACCCTATACCTGCAATACAAGATATGAAACAATTAATCGATCACCTAGCAGAGAGAATTCGATGGTGTTGTCACTAAAATCGCTATTTCTTTAACTGTCACACAAAAAATGCAATAAACTAACACTAATTAAATGAAGCATCATTTTGTTGAATTTAATTAGATAGCAATAAAAAAGAGTCATCATTTTAACAATATACAGTAAAAAAAAATCAATAAAAAAAGAAAAAAAAAAATCAAAATTACCTGCTCTGGCATTCCATTCGGGAAACATTGTGAATTTGTTGGATATGGCAAAGATGTCGCAGCGACTGGATATGGGGGCATACTCGATGACTGAGTAGGATACGGCGGGACAAAACCCTCGGAAGGTTGACCATATGCTCCAGGAGAGGGCATTGCCATTCCGGAATTAAAGTAAACTACGAAAATAAAAGAAAGGAAAAGGGAAAACTTTCAAAATTTTTCGGGAGTCCACGTTAAATTCACTAAGATGAGTACTGTCGCTTAAAAAAGTTACCGAGGAAAATTTATTTCAGAAGAGATGTTCCTTTCTTTAATTATGGGAAGTTACTTGTGCAAATACTAAAAACGATTTGCCCTTTTCCAAATTTGTAAAAATTATAAATTTTAATGTGTGTTTTTGGTGTCATATGGACATAATGGAAAGCTAATCTTCCACTAAAAAAACAAAAGAACTATTTTTTTTTAAAACAATTTACGATTTATTTTATTGATTGATTCATTTGAGTTTTGTCCGTAAAACGCCTAACGGAAATGGGGCTTTAGGATGTTCAGGAGAGGCAGGGTAGCAAGCACTTCGACCATAGTCATTGACAATAAGCCGTGAAAATACGCCTCAATAATGTATACATTACGAATTATTTAAAAATAAGGTAGCTCTTTAAAAAAGGACCGTCTTTTAGCTATTAATTTTGGAGCTATGTCCCTCTTAACTCCGAGCAAAAAGAACAAAGAGCGTTATCTAAAAAAGTAACAATGATCATGTGAAATGCTTTCGTTGAGGGGTTTCAAGTGCGATATTGTGCGACCAATATTACCTGAAGTAGTTAATCAGTCACTGTAAAAATATCAGTATTATTCTCTAAGAGTAAATAATTTCTTAGACCACACTGCCCTTCCTTTTACAATTAAAACAAAATAAAAATACGAAAACCGGGCAAAAAATTTTAATGAGAGAGTGAAAAGACGGTCACCGTCAAATTAAAAATTATTAGCCGTTTTACGTTATTGTTTTTTCTTTATATCAAATCCATAACCAAAAAAATATCCGAACCAGATATAAAGCTCGTAAAAAATGGAGAGATAAAGTGATAGAACAATTTTATTCAATGGACCTCGACACAATTTTTTTTTTCGGTTATTGGAATGCTTGAAGTAGACTCCAATACACCTTTATTAGATTCGATTTATCGAAATATTCAGAAATTCCTGACAAACTCCATTTTATGCAGACTTTTAAGGGAATTGTCGACTCCAAGACAAAGTCAAATAGGTTGTCTTCTTCTTTATACCATAATATATGTTATGAAGTTTTTTATGGGTTTTTATTATTTATTTTAACAAATCCTGAAACAACTTTTTTGGAGTTTTTAAATCTATCCTGCTTAAGAAGATTAAAATCAAAGGTATAGAAACGATAACCCCATAATGATACCACGAATGTCTGCGGGGGAAGTCCAAGAATGTCGAAAAGCCTCTTTAAAATCAAATTTAAAAAACCTGTTTGAGACGAATAGACCAATTAAGTTGAGGCCTAAGGATGTGAGACCTACCTACCTCTCATCCTTGGTTACGCCGATAAATTATCAATCTTTCCAAATTTAATATGCAAAGCTTGAGCGTCATCACTTACAAAATCATGCTAAGCTAATCAAGCATATGATTTTTCTGTCTGTGATTAAAAATATGTAATACCTACTGCTAGGCTGATCAATACTGTGAACCGAAGATATAGGTAATGATCAAGCACATCATAACATTGAAATACTTAAAATAAACTTATCAATAAAGCACAAATATAACATGTTGAAAGTTTTTCGCAGAAATTTACAGAAATACTTAAAAAACTTTGTGACAAAAGTTAAAAATTCTGGATTTCAAGCACTATATTTTAATGTTATCCAAAAACAACAGGCTTCACGTAATATAATTAAATAGAAAGTAAGTTAAGGGATCTAAATACATGGAATTTAAATAATTTAAGGAATACATTTTCCTCAGTATGGATGGACAGGGAAAGGTTAAAAATAAAACAACAATATAATGAAGCGCTCTGTCTTCAACTGGCAGGAATCTGGATGTTCAGCACCTATAGCACCGTCAGCACCGTAGTTTGGGTTCAGCACCTATGATTACCCATGAATCCACCTTCATACCTTCTGATGGAGTACTCAATTTTTGAATGAAAGCAGTGCTTAGATGCTGGACTAATTATTGAGAATAGATTTTCGGTGCCTAGGCCCCAGGAAGACTTAAAGGAATTGTGAACTATCGCTCACAATTGTAGAAAAGCACATCCAGCTACATTTTACAAGGGAAATTTACACGTTCTGCTCCCAGTATAATGAAACAAGTCTAGAAATGAGTTTTACATTCCCAAACCAGCAATAAAACATTCCGATGAAGACTACATTTTCAGAACTCTGTGTTTACAAACAGTTCGGTTTTGATTGCCTCTATGATGGCCTTGAAAGATTAATTGTCATCATGGCTACCCTTAAACTGGTAAGGTTATGGATGTTCAGACACTTGCTAACCGCAAAAAGAAATAAAGCCTAAAAGAATATTTGACGTTTGCTTCTTAACTACAAGCGCTCTATAAGCTGTCGGATCAGAGAAAAGCCCTAAAAAAAACACCACCCAAACTTCAACATATTTAATTGAGAACCGATAAGATTTTGTGAGGAATGCAAATGAAGAGATTGTATCTTTTTCCTAACATATGTTAGACCAAGCCAGACAATGGAAACTACAACTACGGCTGGTAGCCAAATTTATTTGAAATCTATCAACTGACCATAGGGCAATAGTCATTGTCTCCCACTGATTTTAGTTGAGATTTGGCAGACTTTTTGAAGGAAAAGAATTTAGGGATCCCCTCGACTGGCAGAGCTGATTCAGGACACTAAAAAGGAACTACTAGAAGTACTTTTTTTTAGTGGAATCTCTCAATTAGAGATTCCAGCCAAATTTGGTTGAGATAAAAAAAAATAAAAAAATAAAGAAAACTTGAAAAGCAAAACAAACCGACCCTCTTCCACCTATGAGTTGGACTGCAGCCAGACTGATTTCAGTCTGGTTGAAGAATGACACTTCCATACACTTGCTAAGGCACTTACAGAGCTGGACACAAAAAAGAGAAAAAAAAACAGAAAAACAAAATAAAAAATGGAGTTCGTGACTTTGAGGTTAACCTCTCCAAAGCTATTTCACGGAAATCTAAGAGATACCAAATGTCGACCTTTGGGTTTTGAGGAGATAATCCACGAGTCCGACATAACATGATATCCAAGAAGTCTACTTGCGGACCTGGGACAGTTTTGTTTTGTTTTACTTTCACACTATTTAGAATGGTAGGAAAATGTACGATTTATTTTTCCAGAACACCACCTGAAATTTCGTAAACTTCAGAGAAAACTTCGTAAACTTCTTGCTTTTGTGCTTTACGATTTTCATCTGGGGAAACAAATCTCTGCTGAATAGTTTCCAACCATGAAAATGAGTTTCACACTTTACTTACATGGTTGTTGAGAGGGATATCCTTCCGTTTTTGGCTTCGAATAAACTGGTGGCTGTTCACCAAATACTCCAATCATAACAGCTATTAATTCAGGCAAATCAGACTTCTAAAAGTAGAAAGAAGAAATAGTGAACGGTATTTTTAGGTGAAAATTGTCCTGGGTCTCTACAATATTAAGGCATAAATGAGGTGTTCAGAAACTTGATGGCCTACATCCATTTTATAAACCTTTTAATATTTTAGTGTTAAAGTGCTTTAATAAACAGCTTTGTAAATTCATAGACAAATTCTCAAAAAATATGGACCAATTCCTCAAAAAAAAAAAATCAGGTTTGCCATTAAACAGAAAAGCAGTTTTACAAACAAACTTGATTATGTCATGCTAATACGTACTTAAACACTAAACAGTCCAGTTGCCGAAGTCCGCAAGCAAAAACAAGATATCTGAAAATACTCTAAACAAGACGATTTTTATGTAAGAATTAAAACCATTAATGTGCTTTTTCTCGTTAGTCAGGTTGTAGACCTATGGAATCGGGCAACTGAACCTGTGACTAGACACATTTTGGCAAACTGTATAGCTACAATATCTTGTTACATAACGACTGACCACAAAAACGGTCCATTAAATCAAGTTATCGAGTTTCTTAGTAAAAGCGACTAAGGGAGTCCAGAACCCTGAAACAGACCTGATCGGTAAAAAAAAAATATGCCTATACTTTCTGAAGCGAGGGAACTGTTCGTTCCCACGCTCAAGATCGTCTGTTCAAGATCGAACTCTCCCCTTCCCCATGGCTATATTTTTTGGCGGGAGGGGATCCCAGAAATACGTTTGCCCCATACTCATCAACGTTCTCGTTGGCCCTGAAAAGGATCTTCAACTGGATCAAATTATTGCTCATTTTGTGAACTTTATTTTCTTTCTTTTGCAAAAGGCAAATTTGCTATTTTGAAAACAGAATTTCTATCATTACATTTTTTTTTGTTTCACTGAAAAATTGAGAGGAGTACAAAACTACAAAAAAAAGAAAGTAAAAATCCCTTCCCTAAGGCCATAGTTTTAGCCAAGTCCCCCACACTCCCTTCCCATAAAACTTATAGAGGCACCGACAAAGGTCACCTATTGGAGATTACTTCAGCTCCAAGCCCTTTTCTAGAAGACTACAGACATACAAAACATGAACAATTTGTAGCATTCGGAAAAAACATGATCTTTTCCTGGCAAAAAAAACAACAACTTTTCAACCTTATCCAATTGCCACATTATTAGCAAGTGTGACCACATTGTAAAATTTCTGCGGGCGCCCTTGATAGATTATCACTTTCGCCTCACAATAAGGTAGCCTACACTTAGTTATATAGTCTCAGCAGTAGAATTCAAATAAACAAACATGACTTACAGCAGGAGACCAGTTGTGGAGATAAGGTAGATAAACGAGTCCATTTTGATCAACGTGCTTCGAGACTTTAATTGTCATGTCAGGGGTTGGGGTAACGTACACCATAGGCGCATTCAACGGATGAGTCTCCAATAACCATATATTTACGGGAATATTGTAAGTATTGTCTACAAAAGAAAGAAACAATGTTTAATTTTTAAAATACATGATCGTTAAGAAGAATAAAAATTTCATCAGAAGTTTGGAACTAAAGAATGAAAGCTCAAGCGCTATACCACGAGAATAATTTTCAATATAATTTAGAGTGTTAATTTTACAAATTTACGACGCATGAAAATTAGCCTGCTTAAAATTTCAAAATTCGTTTAGAGCCTTAACCTACCATAAGCTAGAGACATTACTATAAGGATTGAAAAATCATAAGGTACCATGTGTTGATAGCGTGGTAAATGGGCTTTTGAAATATGATGGTTGCAAAGTTATGGATAAATTACCGAAAATTATGAAAATGTTTTTGAAAGAGTGGAAGAATCTTTTGATTTTAGGAAAATTTCAGTTGAACTATTCTACAGGATTCCGGGTGAATTTGGTAACTACAGAATCAGTAGCTTGATTTCTGTGAGAAGTAATTATTTAGCATGATCCTACTTAGTAGACTAAGAGATACTATAGATACAGCTTTAGGAAGAAGACAAGATACGTCCACTAAATTTCTATTCTTAGATTAATAAATGTGAAGCGTATTAATCATCATACCTTTTCAGTCTTCCGTTTTAGAGATCATGTACATGCATTTGCCACGCCTAATATAAAGTATTACTGAGGGCCCTATCCTTCTATGGGATACCAGAAAAGTATATTAAAACAATTAGCACAATGTGCAAGAATAATATTGATGTGCTTAACACGGAAGCGAGGCTAGTAGTTGGTTCGGTGTGGAGTCAGGATATACGCAGGGTTCTTTCCATTTATACAGATTATTTCAATGAATTTTGACCTAACAACCTATACCAAAATATGGGTTCAAATGGTAAGGTAAATCTTTATTAGACTTAGATTATGCAGATGATTTGAGCGTCCCAGATAAAACATTAGCAAAATAAATGATGTTTTTGTAAATGTTGGGGGTCAAGGGGACAAGAATAGGGTTGAAAATTAATATTAGGAAGAATAAGTCGCTTGGATCTGGAACAAATGAGGGTGCAGGGGTGATGTTAGATAACGAGAAACTCAACCAAGTGGATAGCTTCATTTACCTGGGTAGTATCATAGACAGCGCAATACCATTGCCTAAGTAAAGATCGGTATGGATTCAATGTATTTTTTCTCAGGCCCCTTCGTATGAAATTATTTGTAGAAACGCCGGAGGGAGCTCATTCGATTGGTTATTGGCAGTTCTAGTGGCCTTTTTAAGAGTCAAAAGTGATAAGAGGTCAATGAACCCCCCTCTCAAGCTCTACATAGTTGCCCCCTCCAAATCCAATCAAAATTTTGAGTTTGAAGAAAAATATGGCTGTATTGATTCAAGTGATCTTTCTTCAAGATGTAAAAATTTCCAGTCATGAAGTCACCTCATTTAAAGTTTTAGAACAAAGGGAACGTCAACCCGAAAAAAATCTGGACAAAGATTAAACTTTAGTGTAAAGGGCAGGGTGCACAGGAGAGGGCAGCCCCCTTACATACGGAATCATTTCTTTTCGTTTTAAGTTTCAATGTTGTTCCTTACTTTCAGTAGAAAAAAATTGTTTGTTTTTATTTAATTTATGATCTGTTTTCAGTTCATGGCGATCCCCCTGTGAGGAAAATTTTCCTAGAAATTCCCTCCCAATGAAAACTTTGTCATGGCAATTTTCTCCTGGTGATATTTCCCCCCATGGAGAATTTCTCCCGTGGCCCCCATGTAAAAATACCCCCAGAGAATTCCAACTCCGCTGAAAATTTCAACCGGACAATACCCCAGAGCATTTCCACAAATAAAATGAGGTCGCAATCAAGAAAGTAAGACAAAAAAAAAGAAAGTCATATATGAATTTTGTAAATCCCCCCCCCCCCCCCAGTGAAAGATTTGCCCTGGAAAGTTCGCCCTCGGGAACCTCCATCCCAATAGAAAATTCTCCCCGTAGAAATTCCCCCCCCCCTGAAAAATGTCTGTATATTTTCCTATAACATATTTTGCAAAAAAAGGGCAAATTTCATAGCTTGTGGCCCTTTTTCCGAGAGGTGCGGGGGATCATGTTATCCCAAAGACATAGTTATTGGATATTTCAACTATACTGAACAAATTGGCTATCTCAGAATTTTGATCAGACGACTTTGGGAAAAAAAGGGTGTGTTGGGAAAAAAAATAAGTTCTAAGTGTAATGTAACCCCTAATTCTAAGTGTTTACCCCCCCCCCCCCACCCTGAGGAAAATGCCCCCCGTTGAAAATCCCCTCCGCAGAAAACACCAACCTGGTAAATACCCCCCCCCCCTTATGTGCAAATATGCAGCCCAAATTATATATTTCCCATCTATTCTGTCAATTGTCTTTGTCTTGTCTAACGGTAAGCTGAAAGAAACTAACGAGGAAACCGGTGTGTTCTCGAATGTTACACAGCGTAAACTCGAGTGAGTGGCATATAATACGCAAGTACCAAAATTCCTTCCCCAAATGAAAAACAAAAACAAATGTAATTCTCAAATTTGGAAAACCTTATTTTCCACGAGGAGGAGGGTATTTTCCGGGGGTATTCCCTGGGTAGTATTTTCCGGAGGGGGGGGGGTATTTTCTGGGAAGTATTCTCCAGGGGGGGGGGTAAACGCCGGTCACTCCCCAATGGGTGGGAAGAGGTAATAAGAAAGGATCTAAAAGAGACTAGAACGGCATGGGAGGGGGTAAAGAGCTAAGCTTTGAAGAGATTAGAGTGGAGGCAGAAGATGCTTAGCTATACTGGCCTCAGGTGGCTTAGAGCTGCAATGAGCTATTTCTAATAATAGTAGCAGTTGTAACGGACCGTCATTACGGCACCGTTGACAGTCTTTGAATAAGATCCATAATGTTTTCTAATCATTTATTATGGAGACTCTTAAATTTGTGCATTCAAGACCCCTTGAAATTATGCATGACAAATGCTGGGGATATTGGTGTCAATATGCGGTACAGATTTGAACTACAAAAAGTACGCTTTAATCTGCTTCGGGAGGTAAGGGGGAGGGGGTTAAAGCAAAAATACCTAACAAACAAAATATTGTTTTCAGAAACAAATTTTAAGTTCGTCCCAGATCAAAAGTTAGAATCAAGGTTCGACCCAATATAAAAAGGAATAAGAAGATTAAAAGAGAATTCACATGAGGATAGCATTCTCTTCTTTTAATGGCACTTGATATTAACCAAGTGACATATAGCGATCGCAAATTCTGTCGGTCTGTCTGTCCCGGTTTTGCTACTTTAGGCACTTCCAGGTAAGTTAGGACGATGAAACTTGGCAGGCGTATCAGGGACCAGACTAGATTAAGTTAGACATAGTCGTTTTCCTGATTTAATCATCTGGGGTGGGAGAGTGGGGGGGGGCAATTAGTTAGGAAAAATAGAAAAAATGAAGTATTTTTAACTTACGAATGGGTGGTGGGATCTTAATGAAATTTGATGTTTGGAAGGATATTGTGTCTCAGAGCTCTTATTTTAAATCCCGACCAGATCCGGTGACATTGGGGGGAGTTGGAGGGGGAACCTAAAATCTTGGAAAATGCTTAGAGTGGAGGGATCGGGATGAAACTTGGTGGGAAAAATAAGCAACCGGAACGGATCCGCTCTCTTTGGGGGAGTTGGGGGAGGGTTAATTTTGAAAAATTAGAAAAGATGAGGTATTTTCGACTTATGAAGGAGTGATCGAATCTGAATGAAATTTGATGCTTGGAAGGATATCATGTCTCAGAGCTCTTATTTTAAATCCCAATTGGATCCGGTGACATTGGGGGAATTGAGGGGGTAACCTAAAATCTTGGAAAACGCTTAGAGTGGAGAGATCGGGATGAAACTTGGTGGGAAAAATAAGCACAAGTCCTAGATACGTGATTGACATAACCGGAACGGATCCGATCTCTTTGGGGGAGCTGGGGGAGGGTTAATTCTGAAAAATTTAAAAAATGAGGTATTTTTAACTTACGAAGGAGTGATCGGATCTTAATGAAATTTGATGTTTGGAAGGATATCGTGTCTCAGAGCTCTTATTTTAAATCCTGACCGGATCCTGTGACATTGGGGGGAGTTGGTGGGGTGGGGAACCTAAAATCTTGGAAAACGCTTAGAGTGGAGGGATCAGGATGAAACTTGGTGGTAAAAATAATCACAAGTCCTAGATACGTGATTGACATAACCGGAACGGATCCACTCTCTTTGGGGGAGTTTTGGGGAGTTGTCTCAGAGCTCTTATTTTAGATCCCGACCAGATCCGGTGAAGGGGAAGTTGGGGGGGACCCAAAATCTTGGAAAACGCTTAGAGTGGAGGGATCGGGATGAAACTTGGTAGGAAAAATAAGCACTAAGTCCTAGATACGGGACTGACATAACCGGAATGGATCTGCTCTCTTTGAGGGAGTTGGGGGGAGGGTTCATTCTAAAAAAAAGAAAAAAAATGAGGTATTTTTAACTTACAAAAGAGTGATCGTATCTTAATGAAATTTCATATTTAGAACCTCGAAACTTAGATTTCTTATTTTATATCCCGACCGGATCCAGTGTCATTAGGGGGGGGGACCGGAAATCTTGGAAAACGCTTAAAGCGGAGAGATCAGAATGAAACTTGGTGGAAAGAATAAGCACAAGTCCAAGATAGGTGACTGACATAACCGGACCGGATCCATTCTCTTTGGTGGAGTTGGGGGGGGGGGGGGGGGAAATTCGGAAAAATTAGAAAAATGAGGTATTTGCAACTTACGAACGGGTGATCAGATCTTAATGAAATCTGATATCTAGAAGGATCTTGTGCTTCAGAACTCTCATTTTAAGTCCCGACCAGATCCGGTAACATTGATGGGAGTTGGAGAGGGAAACCGGAATTCTTAGAAAACGTGAAAATCGAGGTATCTTACGAATGGGTGACCGGATTTTAATGAATTTTGATATTTAGAAGGAACTCGTGACTCAGAGCTCTTATTTTAAATCCCGACCGGCATTAAGCCTCTGATTTTCCTTTTAAAGCAATCTATTGATTCTTAGAATTTTGCTAGAGCTCATACCATATGAGTTCTTGGCTCTTCCGACCTTGTCACAAGTGCCATATGAGCTCTTAGCTCTTGTTTTGTATATTAAATGGTACATTTTATGGTGCATAAAATAACTATACATTTGAACAAAAAAACAACAAGAATTATAATAAATTATTGCTATACATGCAATCATTATTGCCATTCTAGGTGTAATTTATAAGCCACGGAATTGTAGCAACGGAATAAGCCACGGAATTGTAGGTCGTTTAAAATCAAAACACATGTAGTTGATATATGGTAATGACAAAACAAGAAAACGGTACAAACCAAGATTTCGCCGTTTTCTTGTTTTGCCATACTGGCATTTTATTGTATTGTCATGGTCATAGAAATGATTGATATACAATAATCGCTCAAGCTACACCAATTGATCTTCTCTGAAGAATCCCCAGATATCTCCTTTTTGAGAACTCCTCTTTCAAAACACAAAAGTTGCAAGCACATGACGTCCCACCTCAAAACTTTATTCTATTATTGCTCAAAGCTTGTTTATTGCAACGAAATAAATTTCTATTTCAAACAACCGAACTCTTCATTAATTAATAATGTTAAATACTTACATTTATAGACAACAGGGACAGTACCATCAAGGCATAGAAGTTCCTTTTGTACTCCATTAGTAAACACTAAAAAATAACAAGGAATAATGTATCAGTTCATGATATAGAAAATTCAAAGATATAGTTAAGAGAGATGGGCAGAACATTTTGAGAATGTGCTAAACCCTGCCAAAGTTACAAGAAATGATATAGAAAAGAATGAAAAATTTCTTACACTTTGGAAAAGACGGAACATTTATTTTGTGAGGAGAATTAGAGACAGTAATAAAGGGATTAAAAAATAACGAGGCCCCGGGTGCTGATAGTGTGGTAAACGACTTTTTTAAATATGGTGGTTGTAAAGTTAGAGATGTATTACTGAAAACTATGAACGTGTTTTTTTTAGAAGGGGGAAGTACCTAGCGATTTTAGGAAAACTTTTATTAAACCCCTCTATAAGAAAGATGATTATAAGAAAGATAAGGCATTAGCTTGATTCCTGTGGGAAGCAAATTACTTAATATAATAATACAATTTAGATTTAGAGATGTTGTATACAAAGTTTTAAGAGAATAACAGTGTGGTTTTATGAGGAGATATGATGCATCGACCGAATTTTTACTCTCAGGTTATCAGACCCCTCCAATAGAAGAGCTTTACCAAAGATTCTATCCTTGTATGGTATACCAGAAAAATACATTAAAGTGATTAGTGCTATAGACAAGAATAACATTGCTATGGTTAAGGTTAGAAATGAGGTCAGTAGCCAGTTTTGTATTGAATCAGGAATTAAGCAGGACTCCATTCCATCCCCATTTACAAGGATCATTATGATGGACTTAGTCCTAAGAAACGCAACAAAGCACAAAGGAGAACATGGAATCAAATGGGAAAGTAACTCTCCTAGACTGGATATGCTAGTAATGTAAGCATCATACATGAGAATGTTAGCAAAATGAATGACTTTCTGGATGTTTGAGAGCTCAAGGCGCAAGAATAGGCTTAAGAGTTGATATCAAGAATACTTAGTTGCTTAGACTGGGAATAAGTGAAAGTAAAGAGAAGAGCAACTTAGTTTCACTTATCTAGGTAGTATTATTAGTAAAATGGTGAATGTGATGAAGATGTTATGAGTAGAATAGCCAAGGCCCAAGAAATTTTTCGAAGTTGAAAAAGTTTGGAAGAATACTAAGATAAGTCTATGAACTAATAAGCTAGAGTGATGACAGTGATGAAGTTGAAAGTTTGGAAGAATACTAAGATAAGTCTATGAACTAATAAGCTAGAGTGATGACAGTGATGAAGTGTGGTTCTAAATGCTCCAATAGACAGGGGAGAACTAATTAGATGTTTTCCAGGGGAATTGTCTACAGACAGTTTTGAGTGTCCATCCAACTGACCATATTTCAAACAGTAAGCTGTAATAAAAATTTGGTTCTATCTCCCTTTCTAAGGCTGCAATAAGAAAAAGGTTGAGATAGCTAGGACACATTCTGGAGATGAAGGATGACAGATTGCTAAAGATAGTCCTTTTTGGCCAACGACCTAGAGCCAAAAGAAAAGTAGGTTGTCCCCGAATTGGGTGGGATGGGGTCGTTTAAATCGATTAAACATTGTTCTTTATTTATTTTAGATTATTTTTCAAATTAATAAAGCTAAAGATAAACTTACCATAGCTACTAATCTTGGGGGCAAGATTTTTGTAGGTAGATAATACACTTTTTACAGCTCTTTTAGTAGCTTCAGCATTCTTGTAGTTCTGCAAATAAAAAAAAAAGGGTTATATTCTAAAAATGAACAAAAGAGATATGATTAGCCAATTTAACTAAGAAAAACTTCAAAACAGAATAATCAAAGAATATTATCTAATATTTATGAATTACTGCATCCCTTCATTCTACTTTATCTAATCAAAAACTGATTCATAACAAATATAATTTTAAATATAGATGATGATACGAAAGAATTGTAGGAGCATTATATAAGAACTAATTTCCACTTATCCATTCCACACTATCCATGTTCCATATGGCCACTATCCTACAGATAGTGGCCATAACTAAACCACTTAGGCTTTTAGCCTTTCTTGTCCTATAGAATTTCTTAGACATTTTTGTTAGCCTTCTTAGTGTGGAGAAGCTTCTTTCTATACTACTAGTACTTACAGGCATCCTCACAAAAACAGTCAAAAGAAGAGAAAAATCACAGGCAACACTTTAGAATTGTCTATAGTAAATAGCCATAGGCCTTATAAGTATTATATATTAATTTTTCTGTTCCACTTCATACGGAAAGGACCGTTGTAGAAACTTTGGAGGGTGATCATTTGATAGGAAATTGAAAGTTCTAGTGTCCTTTATAAGAGTCAAAAGTGGCTGGAGAAAAACTAACCTTCCTTCCATACCCATTTTTAGCTGCCCTTCCCCCAAAAACATATGATCAGAATTTTGAGATAGTTGTTTTGTACAAAATAGTCTAAACATCAAATAACTATACAACTGGTGATGATATGACTTCCCCCAGCCTCTAGGGGAAGCTCTAAAGTTATTTAAGGTCCTCACTGTTTACATATATAGGGTTTGCTTTTGAGATAGAGGATATGTTTGATCCTGAGTCTCCAAGAAAGCTTAGGGTATTCAGGTGAAACTTTCAGGAAAAGAGAATGTTGAACAAAATCAAAAATGACTATGTGCATACTGGTTATCAAAAGGGCATATCACCAATATCTTAGGAATAGCTGAGGGCATTAAACTGAAATTTTCATGGTATATTGAAAAGTGATCAGAGGGCAAACAACCCTCATCCCTTACCATTTTAAATGCCTCTCCATTTAAAATTAATCAAGTATTTGAGATTGTCAATTTGTTCAAAACAGTCAGAAGGTCCAATAACTATGTTTCCATGGATGACATGACCCCCCCCCCCTCTCCCAGCCCCCAGGACAAGGGTTGTAAATGATGTGATTTGCCTATTGCGTTCATATAGGATTTATTACTGGGAACGAGGGAAATGTTTGATTTGAGATGACCAATTTGTTCAAAATAGTCAGAAGGTCCAATAGCTATGTTTCCATGGATGACATGACCCCCCCCCCTCTCTTAGCCCCCAGGACAAGGGTTTTAAATGATGTAGTTTACCCATTGTGTTCATATAGGATTTACTGGGAAAGAGGAAAAAGTTTGATCCCAGGTGAATCTAATAAAAACAAGAGTATTGAAGTGAAACTTCAGGGATTATTGAACTATATCTACACACTCTGCACATCCAGGTCATCAGAGGGATGTATCTACAATACCTGAGAAATGGCTAAGGGTATCAATTTGAAACTTTCAGGGCTACTACAACTACTACTATTGTGACTGTAACTATGACTACAGCTACTTGCATCTGCGAATTGCAACTGTGACAACTACCCCTGCTTCTACTACTACTACTATTGAACTAAATTAAGAGAATGTAAGTGCATTGAGGTTGTCAAAGGGCTTATATAGAGTATCTCAGGAATGGATAAGGTTATTAAGATGAAAACTTTAGGGAATATAGAAGGAATATTAAACAAAATCAAAAGGCTTGCTGCACATCCAGGTGCTCAAAAGGTCATATCTACAATACATTAAGATTTACTTCACATTTAGCAGTCAATGGATAAACTTGTCTGACTGCTTTTGCCCAGATACAATGGTTGCTATGCTATGTTGTAGACTTATGTGAATAATATTGTGATAATTGCTTGAACTAATTGTTACAATATAATCTTGGATACATAGGAGCGAGTTCTACGTTCAAGCTAGTTCCTGAGGAATCCGGATGTGGGTGTTAGCCGTGTCCTTTTAACTGTTTATGCAAACTGTACGCTGTAAACTAGTGTGGGTAAAAAATAAGTTTTTGCAAAGGTAGGTGACTTATATTATTTTGATAAAGTCGGAATGGGAAAGAAAGCCAGACCCAAACGGAACCAGACAGAAGCTCAGTTATCGGATCCGGTTATGAATTCTACTAGTAATTCGGATACGAGTGTCATTGTGGACTGCCAGAAAACGAATGCAGAAAATATCATCAGAATTTTGGAAATGGTCCTATCTATAAATGTGAACATGGAAACCCTAAAGCAGAGTGTACTTGAAATTCAGAATGATTTGAGTACAGTTAACAGTCGTGTTATGGTGCTAGAAAATAAAAGTAGTGCAATGGACAATGAAATTGCAACAGTGAAATCGGAACTTCTAGCTCTGCAAAGTTTTGTAAAAGCCCAGTCACAGCTGATTAAGAAATGCAATGAGGAAATGAATGTGGTTGTGTCCCAGTCTCTTGTTGATGAAAATCAGGACAAGTTGCACCATTTGCTGTTTTGGTGCCTTAATGATGACCCCTTGAATGAGGCTGCATCTCGGGTTTCCGAGGTGATTGTGGATGGTTTGTCACTCCCAACTGACAAGTTGCCACCATTCACTGTGGTTCACTGTTCACTGCAAGAATTTTGCTAAAATTAGGGTGGACAGTGTCCAGGCGCGTTTCTTGATTCTAACCAATGCGAAAGAATTAAAAGGGGAAGAGTTCGGTGTTTATAAGTCTGTTTTTATTAGTGATGATGTCTCACCGCGTGTACGGGTTTTGCGTAAAGAATTACTTGGGTTACGGAAGTAAAACAGTTCAAAATAGGGATGAAAGTTATCTACTTGGGTTACGTAAACGTTTGGTGGATAAAGGTGTGGAATGCAGGGTACCTCCTACCCTACCACCCAGCATCTCTGTTTAAAAGGGCAAGGTTAGGTTAGGCTAAGAGTTTGTTGGATTCTGAAATTTTGTTTGCTGCCGTTAAAATTAGTGAGTGTTTATTGGTTATTGAAAAAAATCGATTAAAAAAAATTAATAAATAAAAAATAAAACTTGCTATTTTGTCGCTATAATGGGAATTAGTAGCCGTTGTATTTGGTGACTTGTATATGGACTCGTTACGGGCAAACCAAATACGGCCTTTTTCGTTTTTGCTTGTTTTTTTCCGAGATGGAAAGAGTCATTCTTTTGTTGTTTGTTATATTCTATTTTGTTCTTGTTTAGTTGTGTTTTTTTTTCTTTTTTGTTTTGTTGTGGAGATGAGGCCATATTACTTTGTTGTAAAACTGTATGAATATGGTTGATGGTGATCGTAGCACCCCGGGCAAAAGCCGTCTTAAAAATTTGGAAGCTTCAATTGTAGATTTTGGTAGTATGTTTATGGAGCAGCTCCACCAGAATTACGATATTGGGATTGCTAGTCAATATGTTTCCTATAATTCGAAGTGCCTATTTAAAGACGGTTTGAGGTCCGGGTATAGTGGTGGTGTTTCTGAAGATCTCAGAATTTTCCATCTTAACTGCCAAGGTTTGAATTCATTTTTTAATTTTTTAAGCGAGATATGTGAACTTTTCATTTTTCAGGTTATTGGTCTCACAGAAACATGGCTAAATAAGCATAACTCTGCTCTCTTGGATATTCCAGGGTATATATTTTATCATAGGAATCGTCAATTTCGACAGCATGGAGGAATTGGAGCTTATATATGGAGCGATATCGAGATTTTGATAAGAAGTGATCTAGTGCTGTATCATGAGATGTTATTTGAGCCACTTATTCTTGAGCTCAAGCTCAAGCCAAAAGATGTTTATGTTGTTGTACTATATAGACCACCATCTGGGTCTTTACCGGCTTTTATGGATATTTTGGAGGAACAGTTGGATATACTACCTACTGGCTCGCACCCATTCTTCATGCTTGGGTACTTTAATATTGACCTTAACGATATGAATTCGAATACTCCTATTGACTTCCTACAGCTTTGCATGTCATATAATTTATTTCCCACTATTAATATTTGTACGCGTGTTACCACTTTAACGGCAAAGATACTTGATAATATTTTTTCTAATTCTAAATTTTCAGTGCAGGGGTTATTGTTACTGATGTTTCTGACCATTTTGGGATTTCGGCAAGTTTTAAAGTTTGTTTCCCGAGGCAGCAAGGCCCTAGACAGAAAATGATTATGTTACCTGCATTCAACCAGGGTAACCTAGAAAAGTTTAAACATTCTAATGTTGATTGGAATAATGTAGTTGAAAATCTAGATGATATAAATATCACTTTTCAGAAATTTTATGATACATAGATCTCTATTTTGAGTAAAACTTGTATAACAAATCAGACAAGATCAAGGAAAAAGATACCCAAAAAGCCATGGTTGTCACCTAGTCTTCTGTGGTGCATAAATAAGAAACACCAGCTATATAGGGATTCAATAAGGAATGAAAATGATCCAGTTTGCACTAGAAAAAATTATATAAATGCTTTTAATAAACTTTTGAGAAACACTAAGAAAAGATATTTTGAGTGTAAATTTAAAGATGCTTGTGGTAACCCAGCTAAAACATGGAAAATTATTAAAAGTGTTATATATTCAACAGATCCGGTTCTGCCTGATGAAGTTACTACAAGTGATGGGTTAAAATCGAATGAGCCTGATCTAATATGTAATGCCCTTTCGGAACATTTTGCAACTGTTGGGGCTCGATTTTCTTGTACTACAGTAGCTTCTGATAATGATCCTCCACTTGAGACTTTAATGGGTACTTCTGTTGATGTATCAATGTATCTAAGACCTGTCACTCATGATGAAATTCGTAAGATTATCTTTGAGATGAAAAGTTCTTTGGCTGAAAGTGATTCCATTAACCTTCTTGTTTTAAAAACCGCGTTTCCAAGCATTTCACATATATTTACGTCCCTTATTAATGCTTGTTTTAAGCAAGGGAAGTTCCCCAATTGTCTTAAAATCGCAAGGATACTCCTGCGTTTAAGGGTGGTAACAAGAATGATTTGGGGAATTATAGACCAATTTCATTATTACCTGTTGTTTCACGAGTTTTAGAAAAATGTATTAATATTAGAATTTATGAGCATTTGGAGCGTCATAAACTTCTACATCCAAATCAGTTTGGTTTCAGGAAGGGTAGAACAACAGTTATGGCAATTTCATTTATTACTACAATAATTAATGATGTTCTTGATAAAAAGCTCAGGGTATATTGCTCAGGGTATATTGCATCGCTGGTATATTTTTGGACTTAATTAAGGCATTTAACACTGATGACCATTGAATATTATTAAAAAAAAGTGAATTGTATGGATTAAGGGGTGCTACACTGGGTTTGCTTTGCAGTTATCTTCAAAATAGACAGCAGTATGTCAATTTACAAGGATTTTTGTCTAGTAAAAATGTTGTTATTTGGGAGGTTCCCAAAGGATCCGTACTGGGTCCAGCTCTGTTTTTAATTTTTTTTAATGATCTGCTGCATGTTGTGAAAGCTCTGCCCAGAATTGACGACTTTGTTGACAATGGTCTGAGTAAGACCCAGGTTACTATGCCCTTATTTGCTGATGATACAACCTTGGTGTATGTTGCCCCTACAGAACAACTGCTCATGTCAACAATAAATGCAGCAATGAGCAGAATATATACATGGCTTAAAATAAACCACCTTGACCTGAATATAGATAAGTCAAATTTTGTTATTTTCTCTTGATCTCCGAATTTTTACCCTTGGTTTACGCAAATAATTTTGGAGTGGGGAATTATTAATTCCCCAATTATTAAACAAACAAGGTTCACCAAATACCTTGGAATCAATGTTGATGAAACCCTATCATTTAAAGATCATGTGAAGTCAGTTTCAATAATATTGTCATTCACCCTTGCATTTTGTATTCCTTGTTGATTTGGCTTGGTACTTTCCCTTTGATAGTTCGTCCAATCCGTGTGATCCAGAATAATGCTATCCAAGTTTTTTGTGGTGTTGGGAACCAAGAGTCTTTGAGGTCTGTGTATAGAGATTTAAATATAATGCCTGCAGCTGGATTACGTGATTTTATACGTTGATTTTTATACATAATTATTACAGTGAGAGCCTTCCTGATTTTTTTATAGGAATATTTTATGAGCAGTCTGATGTTCACCACCATATTACTTGGATACGAGGTAATACTGAGGTTCCTCGATTAGTTTCAAGTAGGTCTTCTTTTTCACTTATTTACAGATCTTCAAAACTTTGGAATAAACTGAGTATAGATACCAAGGAAATAGGTATCTTTGGCCAGTTTAAGTCTGATTTACGTGTGGAGTTGCTCAGTAGGTATAATTTTGAAACAGATTAACTAAAATAATTTTTCCATAGGTTATTCATTTGTAATATTTATGTATTCTTTTGTTGTTATTTTTATTGTCTTGGGGTCATGCAAGGTAATGTATTGTTTATGTTTTATTTATTGTTGTTGATTTTGGTATATGGTCTCATTCTCCATATTTTCTCATTATCCATATTCTCTCTTTATTTCCCTTGAATTTAGCACAGCCTTGCAAGCTTTCTTATGTTGTGCTATTGATTAAGAAATGTTAATTTCTAATAAAATTGTTCTACTACTACTACTACTACTACTAGAGGGTATTAAGTCAAAACATCCAGAAAATATTGATGGGAATGTTGCATTAAATCATAATACACTAAGAGCATCCAGGTTGTCAAAAAGGCATATCTATATCAATCTTATGAATGGCTATGGGTATTGAGTTGAACTTTCAGGGAATAATAAGAGGAATGTTAAACTAAACAAAAAGACAATAAGTTGGAACTTTCCCAGAAAGTTGAACTTAGACATTATATGTATCCTGGTTGTTGAAATGGGATAGTTGGAACATCTCAGGAATGGCAAAGATTGTTATGTTGAAACTTTCAGAAAATGTCAAATAGGATGTTGAACTAAATTGAATGATGACACGTGCTTCCAGGTTGTCAAATGGTCTCCAATATCTCAGGAACGGTTAAGGGTATTAGATTGAAACTTTCAGATAGTATTGAGGAAGATGCTGAACTTAATTAAGACATAATGTGCAACCCAGTTGTCAAAAGGGAGTATCAACAATATCTCAGGAACAGCTAATTGTACTTAGTTGAAATTTTCAGGGAATGTTGAACTGAATCAAAGGATACTATTTAAATCCAGGTTATCAAAACAGTAACAATAATCATCTCAGAAACAGTAAGAGTATTAGATCAAAAACTTCCTACAAACACTGAAGGGAAAGTTAAAACTGATCAAGACACAATTTCCATGCAGGTTGTCAAAAGGGCAGATGCGAATTATCTTGAGAATGACTAGGGCATTGTATTTGAACTTTCAGAGAATGCTGAACTCAGTCCAAAGACATTATGTAAATCCAGGTTGTCAGAATGACATCTTTTTCACACCAATTTATGTAAATGCCCACATTGGTCACAGATAAAAGAGGTAAAACCTCTAAGAAATAGAAATTTCATGACTGCACTTCTTGAAGCCTTGAATGACTGGACAGAAGCCATTGAGAGTGGAAAGTCCGTTCTTGCAGTATTCTTTGATGTGGAAAAGGCCTTTGACTAAGTCCTTTGACTAAGTTAAGAAGGCAATGGCTTGATTGAATGGAAGAAAAGAAGAAATCAATTGATGAAAAATTTATATTATTGATTTCATTTATTTTCTGAGTGAAAGGAAGTAAAGCTCTTGCTACTCCTTTTGTTTTGAGAAGTATTATTTTGCCTTTTTATATAAATCTATTGCGTGGTTAGAGTTTCTGGAATTTCCCTTTCCTGAACCCAATGTTTCCTAACACTTCTAGCCCCCTCAGGGAAGGGGGCCAAGCATCTAATTGGTTATCAGAAGCTGATATTCCTATTGTTGTATCTCCAATATCCAATGATGATAGCCTGAATGAAACCATGATTACTGTCTCTGAGCCACCAATCTCTGAAACTGACAACCTGCTAAATGAGGATTTTCAGACAGTAGGCAGAAAACAGAAACGAAAAAAACCTTCTATGAGTCCTCCTGAAATAATGGGACTCTCAAACCCAAATCCAGCTGTGGAGATAAAGGACAAATCCATTATCCTTTTTGCTCCAACAGTAAAAGATCAATCCTTCTCTATCAAAAATATTACTAACATTAGAATGAATCTTTTCAAAACTTTTAGATGCAGCTTCACTGTGAATGTGAACAGAGATGGTTCACTAATGGTTATGTTTCTAGACAGAAATGAAGCCTACAAAGCCCTTAGCCTAAATAAAATTGGCAATATCCCTGTTACACCTGAATGGTGGAAACCAACCCTGAAAAATTCTCAGAAAATAGTACTGTACAACATACCATTGGAACTGTCAAATGACGACTTGAAAGATGGCCTTATGAACAATAAGGGGGAAATGCTGGAGGTTCTGGATGTTCATCGTATGGGCAAACTAGATTCTAAGGGAACAAGAAGTAGTAAGAGTGTCCTCTTTATCTTACCTGCTAGTTCCCAATTTGACTCAGTATTCCTTTTTGGTCAGCAAAAAGCTCATAAAATATACCAAGAAAAACCTCTTCAATGCTCAAAATGTTTTAAGCTTGGTCACTCATCTAAGTATTGTTCTTCTTCTGTGCCAGGGTGCCCTAATTGCCTTGGTAATCACTCCCTGTCTACAGAAAGTAGATGCACTGAAGTGCCTAAATGTACAAACTGTGATGGTAGACATCAATCAACAGATCACAATTCATGTCCTAAATATGTTCAACGAGCTAAAGTTTTAAAGATTGCTCTTCAAGAAAATGTTCCTTTCCCAATAGCTGCAATGGAGCTGGCCAAGCGGTCCAAAGTACCATCAGGTCTAAGAGGTAATGAGGCGAAAAAAGGGAATTTAGCCCTTCCTCAAAAACCCTGGCTACAGGTCCACAAGAACCACCCAAATCAGGCACTCATACCTCCTACTGAGACTTCTTACCCTCCATTGGCTAAGGAGCATCCCAAGGTGGCTGAAGCTAGCCCATCCCTCAACAATCCTAAAACTAAGCCTAAATCTTGGTCTGAAAGAGTGGCAGCTTTTCCTAATATTTCCACTCAAGCCATAACTATGCAAGATAGAGTTGGACCTCATATTACTAATTTAATTAAATATGTTGCATCAGTGGACCTAATATTACAATCAAATATGGCTAAAGATAAAAAAGCCAGTATAACAAAAGAAATTGCAGAATACTACTTTTCCAATTCTATTTTCAATGAAATAGGAACAGAATTATCATCCATTCTCTCAAAATATCATGCATGTCACCTATTCAACCCTTCCTATGTTAACTAAGCTGCAGATCCTACAATGGAATTGCGTCTCTTTAAATTCAAATAAACTTGCTGATCTTATCCAATGTGCAAATGATAAGAGAATAGGAATTATTTGTCTACAAGAGACTAATCTTCATCAGTACAAGAAAATCAAAATGCCTGGGTACAAGTGCTACAGGAAGGATAGATCAACTAACAGAAAGGGAGGGGGTGTGGCAATTTTTGTTCATGATTCAATCCAACACTCCCCTCAACCCTTAACTATCTACAGGGATGAAATAGATGTTGTAGGCATATTAATTACCTTAGCTAATGGTAACCATCTTGCCATAAAATCCTTTTATAATCCATGTGGGAGTAAGGACATCCAAGGTATCTTGGAAACAGAATTATCAGGTAATAATACCTTTATTTTTGGTGATTTTAATGCCCACAGTCCTCTCTGGGAACATTCAGCAGGTAGCAACAAAGCAGGAAGAGGAATAGAGTACATATTGTCCAATTTTCCTGACACCTTGATTTTCACTCCATTTGACTTTCAGACCAGGTATAATATTTCTTCTAACTCTTTCTCAACTATAGATTTGCTTCTAGGTCCTTCTTCATATTATGATTTAGTTCAGATGGTAAAGGTGTCGTCTCTCCAATCTGATCATTGTGCAATTCTTACATCATTTCAAGATTTATGCTACACTCCCAAACCCTACGTCCCTACATTTATCAACTCCAAAGGTAATTGGTCCCTTTTTCGTGAGATATTAAATGAAGTAGATTTTTCCTTTGTTTCTCCTAATTATGATATTAATGCCATTGAGTCTAATTTGAGATCAATCCTGCTGGAGTCAGCTAAATCGGCAATTCCAATGACTAGGGTACGTTTTTACAATGGCTCCAAAAGACCCAAGAATTGGTGGAATGATGAGTGTAGGGTTGCAGTTCTGGCAAAAAGAAAGGCTCGTAAAATGTTTCAAAAGCACCCATCTCAGTCAACAGCAATCTTTTATAAGCAGTCATGTGCTAAGGTGAAACTAATTTGTAGGAGAGCTAAACAGAGTACATGGCTGAATTTCAGCTCAAGTATCAGTTTTAGAACCCCAATTTCAAAGGTCCATAATTTCATTAGCCAACTAAATAGTGGAAAGCAGCCTAATGATGACCGTAGATATGATATCATTCAGGATGGATATCCAATTGTATCAGATAAAAAGAAGGCAGATCTGTTTACCAATGTTTTTAAAAATGATTGCTCAGACTTTCATCCCAGCCGACCTCCTTTTTGTAATCTCCCTCTTACCTGTTCTTATAAGGGTACTCTGATGAAACCTTTTTCCCAAGATGAATTTTGTGTAGCACTTAATTCTCTTAACATCAAGTCTTCCCCAGGTTATGACAGTATTTATATGAAGTGGATTCTTGAGTCCCCAAAGGTGTTTCATACAGCCCTCTTAAGTCTTTATAATCTTATTTGGTCAAGTCAAAAGTTCCCAGATGCCTGGAAGATTGCTCAGGTATTCCCAGCTTTAAAATCTTCTTATTCATCTAATGATCTCAAGTCTTACCGTCCTATATCAGTATTACCTTCCTTTAGTAAAGTTCTGGAAAGGCTTGTCTTATCAAGAATTGAGTGGTTTTCTGAAGTCAACAATCTCTTTCCTAGTGAACAAACAGGTTTCAGAAAAGGACATAGCTCTTTAGATAACATTACCCGGCTAGAAACTGATGTTTGTAACTCCCTCAAAAAAAGACATGTCACAATGGCTGTTCTGTTTGACTGGTCGAATGCCTATGGAAATGTAGTCCACAATAAATTATTGGAAATCCTAATAAATCTTGACTTCCCGTATCCTTTCATAAGTTTTATAAAGTCTTTTCTAACTGATAGATATTTTTACGTTCAAGTAAATCAGTCTAGAAGTGAGCAATGCCCCATTACGAGAGGACTTCCTCAAGGTGCAATATTGAGTCCTCTTCTATTCAACTTGTATGTTTCTGAATTTCAAGTATCTCATGCATCATTTGGCCTTTATGCAGATGATTTGATCATTTGGAAGTCAGGAAGGGATATTAGCCTTCTTCAAAGCCTTATTCAACATGATATAAGTCTAGTCCAGAGATTCTCTTTAGCATTTGGCTTTCCAATATCAATCAGTAAAACTAAAGCCATTATATTTACTAATGGTACTCTAGATCCTCCTAATCCACTGACAATTTTCTCAAGGGAGATCCCATATTGCAATTCAGTGAAGTTACTTGGTTTATTAATGGATTCTAAAATGCAGTGGCATGAACATGTTAATTCTTTGAAATCTCTGATTATTCAGAGACTTTGTATTCTCAAAAGACTTGCTGGAAGTAAGTGGGGATGTCACCCAAAGATTATTTTGGATTTTTACAAATTATATATTCGTTCAAATATAGAATATGGGATTCAAATATTTTCAGCTCGTCCCCCATCCTCATTCAAAATCCTTGAATCTTTACAAAATTCTGCTATTTGAATAGCTTTGGGTGTGCATAAGCATACTCCTCTGTCAAAGTTAAGAACACTGTCGGGATTGGTGTCCCTAAGTGAAAGAGCATCTAGTCTAAGGATAAAGTATTTCTCGCAAATCCAGGCTTATGGAGCCAAGCATGCTGTATATGCACATACCTTTGCTGAGAAGTCAGCCTGTCCCAATGCCCATTCATCATGGAATCAGTTTCAACTGGAGGTCCCAAACTGGAATCAACAGTCGCTTCATGCATATCCCTTTACTGAGTCCCCCCCATGGGAAATGAGTCCTCCAAGCTGTCAAGTAGAACTTATCTCTATTAGTAAAGATTTGATTCCTAATTATGAGATCCAGACTATTTTGGCTGAACACATCTCAAAGGCTTACCCCAACTATAGAAAAATATATACTGATGGATCCGTCCAGAGGGAAAGAGCTGGAGCAGGAGCATGTATCCCATCCCTGAATTTGAATATTTATTCTCCTCTCCCATTGGGATCTTCTATCCTGTCTGCTGAATTATGTGCCATCCGCCTGGCCTTGGATGCTCTTATAAATTATAACATTGAATCTGAAAATATACTCTGTCTCTCTGACTCTAAATCAGCATTATTACTGATCCAAAATATTAATAGAATTGCTAATGACTAAGATTTATATAATATTAGAAGACAACTTCTTAATCTTAAGATCAAGGAAAATGAAGTTTATTTTCAACATGTTCCTAGTCATAAAGGTATAAAATATAATGATATGGCTGATTCTCTAGCAGCAAAGGCTTCCATGTTATCTCCTAGTCCTTCCTCTGACCTCAATTCACGAGATATTATCAGGCAAAGATCCAAAGTTAATCACAGTACATTAATGTTATCTCCATTTCATACAAGATTAAATACAGTGCTATATTACCGACTGAAATCAGGTGCCCTACTTCTAAATAGCTTGTTATTTAATTGGAAGCTACATCATTCCCCTTTATGCCGAATCTGCTTTTCAACAGAGGAAACAATCCAGCATATTTTATTTGATTGCCAGGCTCAGAGTGAGGAGACTGTTGCTCTTAAGCGTTTCTGCTCCTTGGCTAAGATTCCAAATACTTATACAGCTATCCTGGATTCTAACCTGCCATGGGAAATTGATTGTAAGATATTTAAGGCAGCAATTGATACCTTAAAGAAGAGAAATATTGTTTAATAAGGATTAAAGCTTGAAGAAGTCAATTTTTAATGGGACGCAATTTATCCATAGTTTTTGATTGTGCAGAAGAGAGCGGGAATGAGTAGGAAGAGCTGTATTGGTACCGGCCGGCCTAGTGCCTTAAACTGCTGGGGACAGGTAGCTCAGGTACTCGCACTTCCCACAATCAATAACAGTTTATTATTGTTCATAATCGTATATATCCATTGTTCGCAGACTGGAGCAGAATAGCGCTTCCAGTAGCTAGTTTTTCTGAAGAAGAAGTCAAAGAGGTGAAAGGACTTGTTGTTAGTCCATATACCTCCCTACAATTTTTGGAACTGGAACTGGAGGTCCCCCACTCTGAACTACTAAACCAGCTCAAAATCTTCAACTTGGCACCCTCCATTACCATATATACCTCCTATACCTCTGTATAGAGGATTTCCTCAAAAGCCAATCCCAGCAAACAAGAATCAATGGAATTTTCTCTGAGCGAAGTCATGTAGAAAGCAGTGTCATCCAGGGCAGCACCCTCGGGCCCACACTGTTCCTACTTCACATAAACTCTGCCACCACAGGGCTAAAAAGCCCCCACAAAATCTATGCAGACAATACAAAGATCTACCAAACATAAAACAACCAGGATAATGTAGATGCCCTCTGAAGAGACATCAACATTTTCACTTCAAACCTTTCAAATCTTGGCCTCAAACTCAACATCATGAAGTGCAAAGCAATGTGGATTGGAAGACTGAAAGACAGCTGCCCCCCTCATTTAAAAATTCAAGACAAGCTGGGAAAAACACACACTATGCCAGTCCAAGATAAGGAAAAAGACCTTAGCATCATCATTGACGATGGGCTCAAATTTCACCTCCAAACCAATACATCAGCCAATAAAGCTAATGGGGTACTGTCCTTGATCCACCAATCCTTCAAGTACTTCAGCAGCAAAACACTCACCCAGATGTACAAAACTCAAGTCCAGCTGATCATCAAGTACAGAAACATAGCCTGGGGGCCATCTTACATCAGGGACTGCACAGCTATGGAAAGGATTCAATGTAGAGCAACCAGAATGACACCAGGCCTAAAAAGGAAGCCATATGAAGACTGCCTAAAAACTCTTGAGCTTCCAAGTCTGTTGTACAGACGTAAGTGAGGAGACGCCATCCAGATGTTCAAAATGAAAGCCAAAATAGAAAATCTGCCCTTCAGAAAGTTCTTCAGGAAAACAGCCTTAAACTGAACCAGAGGCCACTCAGAAAAGGTGTACAAGCCAGAAGCCAGAAAACGTGCCCATGCAAACTTTTCCTCAGCACAAGCAGTCAACACATGGAACAACCTGTCTAAGCATGCCATCCAAGCACCAAACATCAATAGCTTCAAAAGCAGAGTTGACAAGTCCTAGGAGAAACACAACAACAAATTCAACACATTTACTGAGTGGTCAACATAACTTAAAGATCAACTGACTACAGACCCATCAAGCAAACAGAGGGCATTGAACAGGCAGGGCAACTGCCAGATGGTGCTTCTGATAAAGATTCTGATAAAGATGAATATGGTGAGTAAAGTCTGAATATGAGTAAACCTTAAAACAAATGAACAAGCCAAACTTTTTTTGACAAAAAGTCAAAGTTTAGCATAAAGAGCAGGGGATTGAAAAGGGGCAGCACCCCTCAGATACAAAAAAAATTTGGTTCATTTTGTGTTTTAATGTTGTTCTTAATTTCAGTTAAAAAAAAAAAATCTTCTTATTTCATTTCTGATTGTTTACAAACCATGCTGGGGAATGTACCTCCCTCTCCATGGCAAACATCCCAAACAAAAATCCCTCCCATGTAAAATTTCCCCTGGACAATTTTCTTCTTGCCGAAAATTCTCCTGGAAAATTTTCCTCAGACAATTCTCACTAAAGAATTAATTATTTAACTAAAAAAACTTTTTTTTTTATTTAGTTTCTGATCATTTTTCAAGTCTATGCTGAAAATCCCTCCTCTGTGGGAAGTTTTTCCTGAAAAATTTCCCCCTGCTAATTTCTCAGGAGCATTCTCTCTATACATAAAATTGAGCATCCAAAGAGAAAGTAAGACAGATAAACAGATTTCCAAAAATTCCCCTAAAAGGCCCTCCTTACAAAAATGTATGTATGTTTCTCAATAATAAATACTATATGTAAAGAAAGGACAAACTGCATAACTTACAGTCCTTTCCCCAGGGACTCTGTGTGTGTGGGTGGGAGGGTCATAATATCCCCAGAGGCATAGTCATTGGACCTTTCAACTATGCTGAAACAACTGGTTATCTCACTATTGGGCTGAGTAGACCTTACTTACAGTTTGTTACCATGAACTGTTGGATATTGGTTCTTTTTTGTCTGTCTGTAAGTGTTTTGAAAAATTAAAACTGTTTAAAATACATAGTTTTTAATAAAACCCAAATGATAAAACAGGCTATATGAAGCTTACATCTAAAGGGTGGGGATGGGGGCAGTAGCCAAACTCCTCTTTGTTTTAATTTTTGTTCCTTTTAATTTTTTATTCACTTCAGAATTTATTTATTCATCTATATCAGTATCTGTTATCTTCAGATTTGAAGTGACTATTTATTTTAGTTCATGTTTGTTTTGGGTTTCATTTATTTTTGATAGGAAATTCTGTTTGTTTTTTTTTTTGGGGGGGGGCGGATTATAGAACTTCCTTTCCACTTGTCTTGGGTTTCAATATGGGATCTCTAGTTTTTATTTTTGAGAAATTTCTTTTTCAAAAGAAATCTTTATAGGATGCATCAAAATTTGTTTATATACATTTTTGTAAAGGATCAAAGCATCTTCACTGGCCATAATTTAGCTTATAAATCCACTGCTAAAAGTTTCAGTCCAACAGTTTAGAAACTTTTCAATAAAGCAAAATTCCCCTAGACAAGAATTTTAACCAAAAATTACACTTTAGGATTTTTGGGCCAGGAATGGAGGGGAGAGGGTACAAAAACCAAAAAATCTCTTGATATAATTTAGGCATGAAAGTTTTTACTAGGCTATCAAAAAAAAAACGAGCATGATACCATAAAAGTCTTTTAACTAAAACAACCTTAGAATTTATCATATGTTTTTAAAACATCTCCACTGGGTAAATATTTTGCAGTTCATATAATTGACTCACAAATAAAATGAACATACCACTTGATGCCTTTTTTATGTTCTTTATTAATACATTAATTGCTTCTATTGCAAATTCAAATTTAAGCACTTTTTTACCCAACCTAACCTAACTATAAATAATTTTGGCACTGAGAAAATGTAGTATTATTTTGTCAAAAACAACTGAAAAAACAGTGCTGAGAAGAGCTCAAAATGTGCTTAAATTTGAATTTGCAATAGGAGCAATTATTATATTTGCAAATTACATAAAAAAAGGCATCAAGTGGTATGTTCACTTTATTGATAAGTCAATACATGAACTGTGAAATATTTACCCTCCACTGTACATATTTTAGACTGTAAATACTTTGCTCAAAATTTTATTCTTGCAACTCAACTACCTTCAAAAATAGCAATATAATGATTGCTTCTACCATAAATTCAAATTTAAGCACTTTTTGAGCTCTTAAAAATGAAAAATTTTCAAATAAAGTATGACTTATCACTTGTTTCCACAAAATAATACTATGTTGTCTCAGCACCATCTGTTTCTATTGTTTTCAAGAAAATAATGCTATATTTTCTTAGTGCTAAAATTATTTAAAATAAGGTGAGTTTAGGTTAGGTTAAAAAGTGCTTAAATTTGAATTTATGGCAGAAGCAATTATTATATTTGTAAAGAACATAGAAAAGGCATCAAGTGGTATATTAACTTTATTTGTATGCCAGTTATATGAACTGCTATAATCTTACCCCTCTTAATTTGAGATGAGCATGGTAAATGTTTAGTTTTGTTCTTAGCTATCTAAAGTGCATATTACTACATATAGCCTAGCAAGATTCTGATGATTTCATATTGTTCTTTGTCATTATTAGAGAAGTGCATCCATTTCTGGTTGAACCTCCTCCTCCATGTGGCAAACTAAAAATGCATAAAGTAGGCTTGTTTAAAGGTAACATTACCTTTAGAGCAAAGCGTATTAGTCCATGAGCCCTGTGGATAGTAGGGCATTCTATATTCATTCAGCAAAGAGTAATAAAACTAAAAAGAAAAGCAAGGTTTAGTCATTAAATATAGAATACAGACCTTGCTATGCTGCCCATGGGGCTCATTGACTAATACACTTCACTCTATAGGTAATGTTACCTGTAAGTAAGCCCACTTTACACATTTTAGTAAAATTTTAGTTGATTGACTTCTTGCTATCTCAGAAATGGTTAGGTTAGGAAAATAAAACTTTCAGGGATGGGTCTATAGGCTAAAGCATGTCCCAGGAAGGTATTTTGAAGTACCTACCTCTACTTCTTCCTCCTCTAGAGGGCCCTGACCTTTGGTGACCTTTAAAAATATGTGTGTTGTAAAAGTAAAACCTTCCAAAATAGATCTTCTGCTTAAACAAAATACAATAAAATTATTTTTAGCTTCACAACTTTGCTTAATCCCAATTTATAAAGTTTTAAAGGTATGGAAATACATTTCCTAAATTTTGAAAAAAAAACAACATTGATATGGCTCAGAATTCTATTCAAATAACAGGAATTGCATTTTCAGAACTAAAGGCAGAGAAAAAGTAATGGTAAAATTCTAGTTAATTGACTTCTTGCTATTTCAGAAAGGGTTTAGGTTAGGAAAATGAAACTTTCAGGGATGAATCTAGAGACTAAAGTGTGTCCCAGGAAAGTATTTTGAAGCAACTGCCTCTACTCCTTCTCCCTCTAGATGGCTTTGACCTTTGATGACCTTTAAAATTTGTGTGTTATAAAAGTGAAACCTTGCAAAATAGATCTTCTGCTTAATTGAAGTACAACAAAATTGTTTTCAGCTTCATAACTTTGCTCAATTCCATTTTATAAGGTTTGAAAGATATGCAAATACATTTCCTAAATTTTGAAAAAAAAAACATTGATTTGGCTCAAAATTCTACTCAAATAACAGGAATTGTATTTTCAGAACTAAAGGCAGAGAAAAAGCAACTAGTAACTGAAAATTAAGGTAAAATGTTGTTTTGTCAAAATTTCAATAGGTATAGACCTGTCATGTAGGCAAATTTTAGGGCCCTCTAGAAGGAGAGGGAGTGGAGATGGGTACTTTATAATACCTTCCCAGGACATACTTTAGCCTATAGACCCATCCCTGAAAGTTTCATTTTCCTAACCTAAACCCTTTCTGAGATAGGAAGAAGTCAATTAACTAGAATTTTACCAAAGTAACTTGTAACTGAAAATTGAGGTAAATGTTGTTTTGTCAAAATTTCAATAGGTATAGACCTGTAATGTAGGCAAATTTCAGGGCTCTCTAGAGGGAGGAGTACAGATGGGTACTTTAAATGGCCTACCTTCCTGGGATATATTTTAGTCTGTGGACCCATCACTGAAAGTTTCATTTTCCTAACTTAATCCCTTTCTGAGATAGCAAGAAGTCACTCAAATAGAGTTTTACAAACATTTTAGTTTGCCCCATGGAGGAGGAGGGTCAACCAGAAATGGATGCACTTCTGGAATTATCATTTCTAAGTGCTCTAAACTGGAAACTATGGTGCTTCACAGCATAGTTTATAGTTTGGCACACCTGGAACGAAACTAAACATTTATCAACAGCACAAAAGATGCATTTCGTGGTATGTTTATCCTCTGCATAGCCATAGCCATCCCCAAACAGAAAAATCAAATTTACCTAGAATTTGGTTCAGAATTTAGCATGTGCAAATATTAATATCAACAGTTTCCTGATACAATTTTAAAGGCTGTATGAGGATATTACCTTATTTATATATCCAACAATTTTACCATCCATGACAAAAAATATAAATTTTTAGCTTCTTCTGTTTCTTCTGAAATAGCGCGCTAGGACAGGGCCACTCCTAACTTGTGTTTTCAGGTATCGGGTTTGAAGCGAATTCGACAAAAATAGTTTTCAGGTTCTCCGCGCTTAATCCAGCCAAACTCTAAAGCATTTCTTCTTACGAGTTCCAAGCACGATGGATACGAATATTGCAAAATTGTAATGCACCAGAATAGCATGGTTGAATAGGGGTTCTGAAAAGACCCAGACCCGTATTAAACACGTACTCAAAATACTAAAATGAACAACCCCTGTCAAAGTTTGTTTGGATGGGGGCAACCTGAAAGTGGAGCTGTATTGCCTTTAACAATATTTTCCTTCTTCTACTTCTTCAAGAATGTATTAATAATATGGTTGTGGAAAACTCATGACCCCCCCCCCCCGCCAAAAAACAGACAAACATATAACCATTTTTGATATATTTTAATCGAAACTATAGATAATAGCACATCAATTAAACGAACCTAAAAAAATATCCCTTAAACCTCAAAAGAATTAAATAAGGCAATGAACAAGAAAAAAGAAGCATGGGACGTTGCATGCGAATATTCACCCAGACAGCCATTAGACCAGACATAAACAAATGCGAATCCAAATAAGAAGTCTTGCCAGAAAACTAATCGAGAGCTATATAAGCCAAATGACAATAAATTTTGGACATATGCATTTTAAGAAAATCTGACAGACAGTCTGTCACCCAACTTGTAAAAAATAGTTCCAGAATCTTTAACCCAACACCAGCAGCTAACACACTAAATGAACAGTTTATCTCCGTCTTTACTATTGCTGACCATGCCCCGATTTCAGACTCCCAACAGAATTACTTAATAGAAATTATGTCTTCCATCACTATTAGCATAAGTGATCTAGAGGCTCGACAAAAAAAAGCCCTTATGACCTATGTAGCTCCAGATCATTATCTTACAACACTATTCCAGGAATCCCTTGACACTGGATTTGTCCTACAGGATTCGAAGAATACCTATAAAAAATCCAGACACAAAAGTGTCAATAGGAGCAAAGCAATAAAAGTCAATGGAATCAATAGGGACCTGTTTTGTCAACAGAAAAAAAGCAGGATACCATATAAGCTTTATGGTATGCTACATCACAGAACTCATTGACTAGGAATCCCCATTTGAGATGGCTCTATTAGACCTCATACAAGTACTTGACAAGATATTTCACAGGAAAATGCTTTCCAGAGGACACCATGCTGATGCACATAAATGGACAATACAATTTCTAATTGAGAGAACTCTACGAACATTTTTTAATGTTCGAACTCTACGTAGAACTATTTTGGGATCTTGGGATGGTGGTGAGCAAAATCTCTGTCAGAATCTGCTTATGTAGTGGGCTCAAGGACACAATTATGGTAAAGAAAACGTTTCGCAGCAGATAAATAGTTGCAATAAAGGCTTTGATTCGACCAAAATTAGAATTTGGAACGTCTATTACTACTCCAATCAATAAGAAAAATCAAGTAACTACGGTATCAATCCCATAGCGGGCCATAATTCACACAAAGGGCCTCCACACCATACCCATCCTAAATGTAGAAGCAAAAATTACCATCTCTCATGAAGTGATGTAAGCGAGGTGACGTAATGACAACTTACAAGTGGCTCAGTGACTATAATATTATTCCGAATCTATTCCAGGCTGAACACCAGGCTGCAACTCAATTTCTCCTCTAATTGACTTGTTAACCCATGAAATCCCTTCAGCCAGAAGACAGTCTTGTGTCCAAGTGTTTAAGCTTTAAAATCGTCAGTTGACAAGGATTGTTGCACCAGGCCATAGTTAGCAACTTGGGAATACGCTTGATCAACTGAGTCCCCTTCATCCCTGACCGGTGCCCATAGGATTCGTCCCTATCACTTCAAAGTACTGTTTAATGTAATTCTTACTTGAATTGATATGAAAACACTTTCGTATAGTTTCATCACCAGCTTATGGAGCTTTAAAAAAAGAAAATAATATTTGTAACATGTTACAAAACGCACCCTCGAACATAATTCAATAATTACAACTCCTTATGGAACGTAAAAAATAGCAAAAATAATTGCAATAGGGACAATTAAACGCGGATTTGTTCTCCGTGAGCTTTAATTACTTTTCCCGCATATTTTAAAATTCCGGTACACAGATATATCCTGAGTTTGTTTGGACCGTGGATTTTAGTTGATCATAGTTGAATTACAGTCAATTTCAAGGGTTTTAATTTTCGTAGTTTCAACTACTCTGATCATTTTGCTGCCAATTTTTAAAGCTCTGAAGAAAAGAAGGTTTTTCCTGTGACGTGATTATTCTACTACCACCGGACAGACTGTCAATGAACAGCTTCAATTCTGAAATATTTCCCACGGCGTCAAATACTTCAGTGTCCTACTTTCCACTAGTTATTTGCTGGGTTTCATACTTCTGTAGGACCTTCGTCTGGAGGAGGAAACAAATGACCAACGGAATAGCCCCCTAGGATGACAGATCCGGGTGGGTGTGCGGTGTCGAACAACAAAATTTATCGAGTACTCCTTCCCATAAGTTTCCTGTTTCAGCCACTTTGGCTGCGTGCCTCCAAATTTATCGTGTTACTGCGACAAAAGTTTGCACGAGGAGAGAAAGCTCATTAGAAAAAAGTGAGAGCATAAAATTGTAGTGGATGTTCCGACCACTTTGAAAATTGCCGCTAGCGTTGTAACGAATATATCAAATTTGTTCCGTCAAGTGTCAAGCACCCGGACAAACATACTTTTTCACAGGGAAGACACTTGAGCATGCATTCTTTTTTGCTAAGACTCATTTCAAAAGTATTTATTGAAAACGCACACTTATTTTCTACTAAAAGAAAAGAATGGTACTTAGACACCAGATCATTAAATATAACCTGAAAAATGCAGTTGAATCAACATCATAGGCTCTCATTTCAGCAAGATCTAAGTGGCCAATTCTTCGAATCCACACATAATTTTCTTTTATGTGGACCTCACTACCATACATGACTCACTCAACCCCCGTCGTTATCCTAATTTTCTTTCGAACCTTTAGAACTTACCATACCTTTAGGGTACCAAAACATGAAATAGCTTGGGGTAAAAAACTAGTAAAGAGCGTAAAAGCAAAGAGCGTCATGTCTAATGTTAACCAAAACTCTATAAAACGAAACTTGGTAACAAAAAATATACAAAGAAAATCATCTTTTTTACGGTAATTTCAAATTTATGAAATTAACTAAATTTGGAGGTAAAAATTATGGGCCTCAGAAAGTTGGCATAGTTTAAGAAAAAGGGAACATGCCCTAAAAACGTTGCAATCTTGATGTGAATTCTACTACCATTTTCAGTACATCCAAGAACTGTAATATGGAGGTCCAAATTCATAGATACAAAACACACATTTTGCGTTTCATACGAGGACTTCATATCTAACGGATGCGTATTTATTAGTTGTTTTGTTGTTCCGGAGGTAAGCGGATCGGAGAGCTAATTGTAGAATGTCCGGGGAGTTCTAGGGTCCTTTTAAGTAACAAAGAGAATCGTGAAGTAGGAAAGTTCTAATTTCTGCATTTTTGTGCTGCAAATAAAATGTTTCACCTGATCCAGTTGGATTAGAGCTATTGCAAAGCTACAAAATATCCTCCCAGTTTTAGAAGTACTACTGTCGAATGGCACCCCATTCACCTCTAAACGCATATTTACTTCGTACAAAATGAAGCACGCAATTAATCGTAATTCTATAGTTCCAGTAGAAAATCCAGGTTAAACCCCATAGAACATCGACAAATACAAGTCTACGGCTAGTAGAAGGAAAGGAAAAGACGAACTAAACAAATGATATTTCGCCTGTATAAAACTAGGTGTCTTCAGCGGTATATATAGAAAAAATTAAATAAAAGAGTAAAGAGAAAATCTAAAATTGGAATTATAAATCAAAACTAAAAACAATAAAAGACATAAGAAAGAAACCAATATCTATGTATACAATTAATACTACCGTGATACACAACAGATTATTCATATGCACAATTCGGGGTAACTCTAGTGAACACATTAAAGCAACTGTGCTGCGTCAATTGCTTTTGTTTGTTCACAAGGGTTACCCGTAATTGTGGATATATATACTCTGTGGTGTATAACGGTAGTGTTAATTATATATATTGATATTAGATTGTTTTTATATTTTTTTTTTTATCGTTTTCAGTTTTGTAGATTGTTTTAAATTTTGTCTTTACTCTTTTAATTAGGTTTCTTCGAAATCTAGTGCTGAAGACACCTAGTTTTATACAGGCAAAATATCAGTCGTTTAGCTCGTCTTTTCCTTTTCCTTCTACTAGCTGCATACCCGTTCTTTTTTCTTCACTTTGAGATTTATCTCTTTTTCTTTTGTCATAGATATTCAGTTTAGCCTTAGATTTTTAGTCAAAAGATACGCTCTTATTTGGGCAATATGAATTCTATTCAGTCGACAAAAACGAAAGACAAATTGCACCAGTCCTGCTTTTATATTAAAATTTTAAATAAATGAATAAATAACGATGGGCAGGAAAAATAGAAGTAACAAGAATACTGGAAGTTAAAAGTGCCTTAAAAACGGCACAGGAAGCACAATAAAAAAAAATAAAACAAGAAATGTCGTTTGAAAGAAGAACAGTAACATTTAATTAAAAACGGCAATACAACCAGAAAAAGGTAGCACATATCCTTAAGTGGAATGATAAAATTAAATAGTTTTAATAGTTAGTTGGAATCGTAGTGCAAAATCTGACAATTACAATATAGTGTGATCGTTGCACTACAAACTTTGCGTAAAAACGAGTAACTGTCAAAATCAGTTAGTTAACACAACCGAAAACACAATGAATAATTAAAATTAAAAGAATATTTCACAGAAGTGCGCTACAAGTGCCTATGCAATAGTGGAATGAAATTCTGGCAACTCACTTTTCGTTCACTCTTACTATTTCTAGAGCAGATATTCCATATTTAGTTCTCCAAGCTTTTTTCAAGATATTGGTCGTGAAACAGCAGGCTATTGTGAGTACCTTTATTTCGACAGTTTGCTTTTTTTCAATAGCTTACAACGAACATTACATTTTTCCTCGAAATTTAGGTTTGATTGATTAAAGGTCTACCTAGGTGAAAAATCATTAAAACAGAAAAGATGAGAAATAAAAAAAGGAAGGAAATCCAACTTGTTTTCATTCCAAAAGTAATTGTGGGCCAGTTTGTACTCTATGCTATGGGAATGTGACAGCTAATAGGAGTTGAATTCCTAAATTAAAGATATTGAAGTTCTATCTGTAGAAGATCTGGTACTTACAAGACACCGAAGCTGATATTTCCTAATAAAAACAGAACAAAATCTTAGTTTCAATAGTATTGTAGCCTAATCATTCTTCCAATTTTTGCTTTGATAATGACTTTTTTTTTTGTTTTTTAGCTGCTTGGTTGAAAAATAGGGCCGGCCCTGATCAGGACCAAACAAGGCAATCAAATCACACCTCAAAATCGGGAGGAGGGGCACGCTTTTATGATGAAAATTAACATTCGTAATTTAATACCTTGAAGTCTATTTCCAAACTACTTTTATAATAATTAAAAAAACTTAAGCGAATTGAGTAATATTTTCCAAATTCTGAATGGTTATATGATTGAACAGAGCTGTTTCAGAAATGGTTTTAAACATTTGGTTAGTGCAAGATTCTTAAATGACATTTAACAGCATGAACAGTGTAACATTTACACATTTTCACAAATTAATTGCTAAAAATATAGCCTACCATACACGTAACTTCAAGGAGAAAGGGTCTTGGATCAAACATTCACACCAAGACCAAATATGTGTAGGGACTGCTCTGATGAAAAATATTCTTTATAATGATAAATGGGTTGCAAAATGATATTTATAATATCCTAGGGGATGATTGAACCGCATAACCGTAACGTATACACACTGTTCATCCGATTGCCAAAAAACTCTTAGAAGTTGCTGAGTGCACTCTTGCAAAGGTTTTAGGTATAAATTCCCACCTCCCCCAAAAAGGCTCTCCTAATACTTGTCGCGCAAATGAAATTAGAGATCCTTCAACACAAATAATCGACAGTTTTTCCGGTAAATAGTTTTACATTTTCTCTATATTCAAGTAACGTTTTAGTTCAATGAGTTCCATCATCGAACACAATTTAAAAATTATAAAAAAAATTTCAGTGAACAATTTGTATTTAGTATTCAACACTACTTTTCAAATTAAATTGTTAGATCACACATGTAGAAAATTTTCCTTGGGGGAGGGCATTATCGAGAGGAGTAATTCTACATATTAAAATAAATTTGACTTGTATATTATTTTCCGACTCTTTGCATATGTATCCAAATAAATTAAACAAGTAGGATATACAGATGCAGGGGTGAGCGATACCTTTATTCAGTCTAAGATTAACCATAGTGGAAAGCATGACGTTTGAAAAAAAATCGATGTTTGTGTTCATCGATTCAGTAGATTATCGTGTCTTTTTTTTTTGGACCCCATTCCCCAATCAAGGAGAATTGTCGGAGAGAATTTTCCAGGAGGAGAATGGCCCATGGGAGGAATGTTCCGGGGAACATTTTCAAATACTTTTAAAATTACAAAATGCCATCGTTATTCACACGCTGAAGGATTCTTCTGCGGGGGAGAACTTTTCGACGAAATAAAAGAAAAGAGAAATTTTCCGGGAGGAATTTTTCTTCAATTTTCTTTCTTTCAAGATGGACGTGTAAACTAGTACAAAATAAAAATTAAACCATCTATCTGTTGAGTATTTGAAATTAATATTGTCTGGCTCTCGGCGTACTCGAAAGAACAGTTGAGTCTGCTAATGTCATAGAATTTAGATAGCTTCCCAGAATTGTACGAAATCTTGATATACATAAAAATGTCTTAAAATAGAACTTAATATGAAGAGAAAAACAATACGCAGAGGGTTGGATACAAGAGAGATGAATGATGAGTGTCAGTACATAAGCCTTAGACTGCTGGGACCGTTAGTGGTCGTAAGTCCGTCTAATGTTATGAAGCGCGCATAGTATTATATTACAGTACTAAATCAATTTTAGATATATTCTCAAGCATTAATTCCCGGTTAGAGTTCATCTCACTTCTTCTTCCTCACAGGACCTTGGTAAGTTACGAGAAGGGAAAGCAAAAGAATACATATGTTGCAAGCTAAGTTTTAACAGGCCGGCATTCACGATGAAACAACATCGGAAGTGTCAGTACCTAAGATGTCTTTTTTCTTTTTTTTGGGGGGGGGGATTAAGTTTTGCCGCCTGGCTGGTATTTTTAGCAGCTTATATTTATGTCACGAGTTTGATTTTTTAGTAAATAGTGATGAAATTTGCATTAAAATAGGATCGGAAGCTTACAAGAGTTGGATCTTCAGCTATTTAACTTGCGAAGATATGGATTAAAAATTTCCAGCGTTACTGACATTGTAGTGCATGGAAACTTAATTAAAACAATAAAAATTTCAAAGATAATTAATCTACATTGTTTCGTAGTTAAAGCTGAAATTTCTGTCTCAATGATAATTAATCAGCATTTTTTTTGAAAAGAATTATTTCAGGTCAAAACCGAATCTGCACGAAGTAGGCCTAGGTTAGCTTGGGAAAATCTAGGTAGGTTAAGTAGGCTAGTTGAGTTTAAGCTGGTAGACCTACTAGTGAGGCAGTTCTGTTCCTTATACTTTCCTACATTTCGAAGCACCTGTAAATACAATTACCTATTAAATTCTGGTTGGTTGAACAAAATCGTCAAATGCTAGATTAGGTTTAGTTTTGGAGATTTTCTGTTCAAAATTCGACTAAATCACATGTCTTATCTTTTACCTATAAAAATTCTAACACTAGGGGAAATAAAAATAACACAAATAAAGATTAGCTCCATTACTTTAGTTAGAATCTTTTTCTAAACGAAACTTAGTCTTTGATCATCAGAAGAAGCAGAAAAATTCTACAACTCATGCACAGTGAAAACATTTAAGTAGTATCATTCAGCAATTACACAAATCTGTCGAAAAATTATCTTCCAAATACAAATTCTTGTTATTAATTTTGCTGATGGATAGGCAAAAGCTGTTAAAACTGCAAGTACTAAGACAAGTCTATGCTAGAACAAACTTTGTAAATTGACATTTCAAATTTATGAAAACTTACAAATAGAGACTTGCTTTTAGTGCCGTAAGGTTCTACGGTATAGCCACAGATTATTCATCAGAATATAGTCCTATGAGGAAAACTGACGGTACATAATTCTAACAGCATACTTGACTTTATCTAGATACAGACCTCACTTTCTATTGCTGAGACGACAGAAGAAAAAATAAAGGTAATTACAAAGGCATTTCAACTTTTCAATGTGTTAAACTGCATAGTTTTTGTGAAACTATATCAAAACCTAAAGGTTACAACAGTTTGTACTCTAGACACCAAACAAAAGACTAGGACATAGAAAGAGAAAATACGACAGAGAAACAATAAAAAGAGAAAATGACCATTTGCCATCCCCTCTGAATTAAAATCTATTTCTGTCATTACTACAGTTTCAGAAAGCAGTTACAAATAACTGGCAAATGTAATTCTGATCGATATATTGGATGTCAAGTCTTGCAAACTTATTATTGTGGTCCAGGTGGCTGAGAAAAGGATTTCGAAATGAAACTGAGGATATTCAAAGCATGTGATTTAACCATTGCGACATAAGTTGTTACTAAGGGCTACAAAGAATTTAATGAAAACCCTTGACTGCGATAAAAAAAAACGCAAAAGAAAAGCCTTTCAAATATTATTCATTAAATAATATTAACCTTTCGAACATCTTTGAAAAAAAAGCAATTGACAAGCAAACGGAAACTTTAATAAAATATCAAGAATGTAATTTAATATTAAAGAAAATGACTGATTAATAAAATCCCTTGTAAAATAGAAAAATCTGTAATTTATCCCTCTCGTTGCAAGAGGGCTTCCAATGACCAGCGAAAACTAAATTTATTTCAAACTATTTATACAGATTGAAATGCATTCAAAATGTTATCGAATTTATTAGCTTCAGCTAATTCAGCAGGATGTTTTTTTTAAACCGTTGTCGAAGACCAAATCTAATATACAACAATTTTGACCAAATCTAATTAAGAGTTCTTCATTATGAGTTGTGCAGTCTCACAATGTATATTTTCAAGCAAAATTCATATGATATAGCCCGAAATTTCGAAGGGATTTTAATAAAATTATTTCCCCCAAATAGAGCCCCCTTTGTCTTCTTGCTCCGAAAAAATTTTTATAAAGTTGTGTAAAATTCATTAACAAACATAAAATGATGGTGTTGCCCTTTCATCAACAAGTTTTAAAAACAATTTTGCTCCCTCTTCAAGAGTAGCCGTATAGATGCATACACGACGACCGCGCTACGTGATGATACTACCCATAATTGAAATAATTTAATCCAACATTTATGGGCCAGAAGGATTCGGATTTCAACCAAAATTTACAATCAAGAGATTTCAGCAAAAAGAAAGTTGTAACAGGTATGTTTCTCTGTCATTTTTTCACACCAAACCTAACAATAAATCTATTATCACATAAGATCTGTTTCTCTAATGTTTTCGCAGTACTCAGAATGTCTCGAAGTCACCCGCTTTTCCCGGCCGAAAGGAGACCTTATCCTTTTACCATCCACTGTGATCACCACTTTAGTCATTTCTCGATTCAAACTACCACTTGAGTTATTATTTGGATAGGGCACATAAATTCTCACTTTATCAGATGCTAAGCTATCTGGAGACGAACACAATGAATTTAACGACTTGTCATTATCTATTTTATTTGGAGAGGTTCTTGATGTTACATCGTTGGGAAAGATGCTCAAAATACTACCATTTGAAGATTGACTTCGTACGCCCTCGACAGTAACAGACAACGCAGATATGGCACTGGTGGCATCGACAGAGGACTGCGATAAGCGTTGAGATGGAATCCAACTTCCGTCGTCTACACTTGCATCGTACGAATGATTTGATTCTAAGACAGGAAAACTTTAAATTATTTGTTTACCTAGCTTATGCAATCCTACGTAAGAATTAGATAAAAATCTACGTCTTTAAAAATTACACATTAAAAGCAATTTGAAGCTGCATATTTGTACGTTCTTCACAAAGGTGAAGAACGTACAAATATGAAATTAAACACTAATCCCACTTAAAAACTGTAATTCGATGTTTATCAAATGCTTCAGATTCATTTAATCCACCAAATTTGTTGCCAGTGGCGTCAATCGAAGGAGGGGCCTGTGCCCCTTAGATTTGAAAAAAATACCTCTTTGAGGATATTTTCTTTGAAAATACTTTTTTTTGGTATTTTCAACGTCAAAACTGAAATGACATATTTATCCCCGCTAATTTTCGCGAATTGACATCACTGTATTCCCCATTCATTTGTAAGCTGTTGTATATAATCCACTCTCACACCCAGAATCCCACCATAAACGTTTTAACGTAGCTTAAGCTTACGTAAGCTTAGCCAGTCTCTGAAACGGCTTTAAGGGTCGAGTAAAACTTATTGAAATGTTCAAAATACAAATCGTTCTGAGTAAAGGCAAATGACACTCTAGTCTTTAGAGGGTTGAAGTTTTAATTCCTATTCCCATGGGTGATGGTTTCTGTTCCTTTTAAATTCCTCGGATAATTCTATTTAATTTTGGCTCGATTTAAGTTTTATGTTATCAACAATAACATTTATTTATTTTTAAGTTTGACATGGTTATTAATTTTGATGGACGTTGGTTATAAGTTTAAATTATTATATGCCTTTATTTCGGCTTATTTAAGCTTAAATACCGCTCTTTACTATTCCTCGATTTTTTTTTATCGGAAAACATAAAAATAAATTATCATAAGAACCTTTTTAATCTTCCATACTTAATTAAGCACTATCTAACGTAAACTAGAAATAAAAAATCATGCTTTTCGGTTGTAGTGTGAGAAAAATAAGTTTTGACCGGGAAAAAATTGATACAGAAATGGTTTCTTCGCCCTCTGAACAAGAAAAAGATGCTTAACAACATAACAAAAATCTAAACCTCTAACTCGATGTGACATTGTCTTTTTTTTACGTTTCTTTATTTATTTGCTAAAAAACTGAGAAAAATTAAAAAATGTAAACTGAGTGTTTCACACATCTTTTATGGTCAACTTTTGACTCTGAATTCATTTCTGGTGTTGATTTCGTCACCTGACCAAAATAAAATGATTTATTAGAAAAAAAATTTAAGGAAAATAAAATGTGTGTTTTGAGAAAACTACTACTACCGTCCGTCAGGGTCTATTTGGTAATGTGCATAAATAGGTTCAAAAGTAGAAAACGAGTAAACAGGAGTGATACAACACCACAGCGACCTAGACCTTTTAGAACAAGGTATTTTGTAACTTAAGAGAAAACGCTTTTATCTTATTAACTAAATATATAAAAATTGCACTTCATCTAAATGTAGAAACTAAATTTGTCATCATCACAGTGAACTTTTATTCTTCTTCACTAAGTTCGTCTTGAAACTTAGAATTGCTGCACGAACTCCCTGCACCAGTACGGCAGGCTACGGTACACTCAAGCCATTTTTCTTACAGGTGCACTTTTGACTATCACAACCGTCAATACAACATGAGCATTTGATAATTTTCAGCAGCTGAGACGGAGCGGCAGGGAGATCTGTTTTTATTGGCGCGAAAACTTCGTTATCCTGCAGTTTCCGTCCCAAGCTTGAAGGGTCTACTGGGTTCCCGAGCCAGACTTGACAATAGACTCGTAACGAGTGTTACGTTGCTGCTGCCTGAGTCGGTGGCAGCTCTTGTGGATGCACGGAAGTGATGGCAGTGCTAACTTTTCTGTGAAAGATTAGCTTTCTGGCAGAGTCAACATTTGAAATATCAGGGCAACCGTACAGTACAAACAAGACACGCTCTCCTGCTGCCACTATATCGTCAAGCGAGCGAACTTGTCACAAAATATAGCAGCGCTGTCCCTCTTTTCGAAAACTCTTTTACCGAAAACTTACTTGCCGAAAACTCTTTTCGGTAAGTAGCAATTAAACGGCTCTGCCCTTCCCTATTCCATAAATGTGAGAGGTAGTCTCACAACCTAGCACGGCGTGACAGAACAGCATCAGATGGCTGACATCTGTTCCAAGCTTTTGTTTTATCTCACTAATATCCCAAGCTGAACTGTAACCACCAAACTTGGCTTCGGGTGAGAAATGTAAACGCCTAGAACACGAGTCTGATCGACTGATCAAAAGAACCGAAATGTTAGCATCATCAGCAACCACGATCGTGTCTTTAACACAAGCAACTTCTACTGCTTTTTCTGCAATCAGAACGTTGGCGTTTCCTTCCGAGTGGAAAACTTGCAAACCGATGGCTTCCAATGGTTGCCAATCAGCTTCAGAAAACGTGCTTTGTTCGCTTTGCACAAAAGAAACTCTTCCTTTTTCATGCAGAAGGTCATCTGTTTGGTGAAAAAAAAACCTGGCGACCGACCATTCTTGCTCAATGTAAATGGGTAGCATCTTTGGTTGCTGGAACACCTTCATAGCCATCAAACACAATAATAGCACTAGTATACATTGCTTGTACATTTGGACGTATGAAGCGAAGATAGCTTTAAAGGTTGATCCTACCTTCCACGGAACTCGATGTAGAAGAGAACAACCGTACAAGACGATGCAACGCCCAGATGTGGGTCTTGAGAGTGATTGGGACTCAATCCGACAAGCTTAAAAGATCGCTTTGGTAAGTTCTCGCTTATTTGCTTTTCTCATTAAGCCATCGCTTTCAAAAAGAGAAAGAGGAATTGTGCTAAGTTCGTACTTGAAGTTTTCTTCTCAAAGGCCAGTTCGCTGGGCCACTATTATGAATCACTGGAAAAGGAGCGCCGAATCTATGTGTACTACCACGGATGACCCCGCCTTTTTGGCATTCATTAGCGTCATTTGTTTTTTTCTTTAAGACCTGCTCCTTGAAAGGTTTTTCCCGTCATCTTACTTAGGATCACCTTTCCAGCCACATCAGCCTCGTCAAGAAGAAGTTATGTGGTTGGCAGTGTTTCTAAACTGATCGTCCCCGCTGAACGGGGAAGATTCTCCAAAGTATACAACGAGCTTCTAATAAATATTTAAAATAAGAATTTAAAATAAGAGCTTTGAGACACGATATCCTTCCAAACTTCAAATTTCATTAAGATCCGATCACCCCTTCGTAAGTTAAAAATACCTCATTTTTCTAATTTGTTCAGAATTAACCCCCCTGCAACTCCCCCAAAGAGAGCAGATCCGTCCCGGTTACGTTAATCACGTATCTAGGACTTGTGCTTATTTTTCCCACCAAGTTTCATCCCGATCCCTCCACTTTAAGCATTTTCCAAGATTTTAGGTCCCCCCTTAATTCCCCCCAATGTCACTGGATCCAGTCGGGATTTAAAATAAGAGGTCTGAGGCACGATATCCTTCCAGACTTCAAATTTCATTAAGATCCGATCACTCCTTCGTAAGTTAAAAATACCTCATTTTTTCTATTTTTTCCGAATTAACCGGCCCCCCACTCCTCCCCAGATGGTCAAATCGGGAAAAAGACTATTTCTAATTTAATCTGGTCCAGTCCCTGATATGCCGGCCAAGTTTCATCGTCCTAGCTTGCCTAGAAGTGCCTGAAGTAGCAAAACCGGGACAGACAGACAGACCGACAGAATTTGCGATCGCTATATGTCACTTGGTTAATACCAAGTGCCATAAAAAACTCTCCAAATAAAACACAATTTATTGTTTAATTTTTATCTTATATCTTGTATTTTATTGTTCAAATCCAGTGATTTTACGTCATAATTAGGTACGTTAAGCGAAAAAAATTTTGAGGCATGTCACACCGTATTCATGGTGAGCCAGAAATGATTAAGTTGAAACTTGCCTTCAATGGTACAATTTCTTAGCCTCTTCAGATTCCACTGTAACAGTTTTACCTCGATGTACCAATTCAAGGGTTCGTAAGAGAAGGCGACTGACACGACTAGACTTTCATGACAGGAACGTAAAAAAGATAAAAAAGGCGGGGAAGGGAAGGATGGCTACAAAGTAAAGAAATGCCAGCATAGCCAAATGTATGGAAAATTTGAGAAACTATACGGAAAATCCAAAAAATCAAATTTTCAGATGGGAGCAAGGGCCCTTAGCCCCACTGCCTGTCCCTATTGCACACGCACCTGCCTCCAGACAATTTGAATCATATAAATATATAGGTCTCAAAATTGACTTTCAACTTTCGATATTCATAAGAATCTTCCTTAGAAAGATTACTAACAACATAAAAAATATGAATATTGAATATATAACCTTTTTTCCGAAGCCAATTTGACCAAATTCATCTCAAAATCTTCTTACTCAAAAGCATGAGATGATACAATAAAATGAAAACCAACAATGTACATTTTTACCTCATTTTTTTTCTCGATTATTTGTTATTTGGGCTTAAAACGAAAGGATATAAGAAAGATTTCATGTGATATTACTAAAATCCTTTAGATTCAAGATTAATTTTGTAATGTATCAAAGATATAGGCCAAAGAACATAGAAATGAAAATCAGTAATTTGATCTACGTCTTCCATCTAAAAACACTTTCTGGGCCCAATCAGTAGGTAATTTTTTACAGCCCCTGCGTTTTTAACTAAAAACAACACAACTTAGTTAAGAAGAAATTCAGAAAGACAATAAAATAGAGAAAAAAAAACAGATAAGAAATTTAGAAAAGCAGTGAAACTACGATAATGTACCTCAAAGTTCGAATTCTATCCAAAATTACTTTTCAAGAAATCACATAAACAAGTGAAAAGAGAATTTAATTTTTGACCACTATGGACCTAGACAGCAAGGAAAATTAATGTCGCAAATACTGAACATTAATTTGCGAACATTAATATAATGGCCCAATAGAAAGTCAGATATTAGTTCAATTCAGATAACATTGAACAAGCTTTTATTTGGATGTCATAACGTTTAGAATAAACTTATATTTAAAAGATTTGGAATCTAGCCTCAGTTTACAGGTCCCAACTTTTTAACCTCATATTCATAAACAAGAAAATTCTATTGGTATCAATTTTTAATCTAAAAATTTTCTATTTCGTTTCTTTCTTTATTTTGTGATTCTGCAACGTGTATCGTTACGCATCTTATTGTACCTAAGACGGTCTTTATAAGAGTAATCAAAAAGAAGTCTTACCAATAGAAACCATGGATCCTTTAATGATTTTTCCATTGGTAGAATGATAGTCACTTGTACTGTTCATATCAGCTTTTTCGTACCTCTTCGTCAAAACTTCTTGAGTCAACTGTTCAGCAGTGCTTAGATCCTTTTTTCGCCTACCAATCAGCCTCTCAACGCTCGGTGTCTTGACTAGCCCAAAAGGCTTCTGAGCTGTTTCATTTTCTGGACATGGACCTGGATGATCCAAACCGTATCTTTTCAGTTCCTCCATGCATCGCTTCAGGTTTTCTATAGCTTCATCATCACTAAATTCAAAGTTTTGTCTCAACTTCGATTGGAGGAATTCAAGACAATCGTCCATCCTAAGGTTCATCATTCGCTTCCGGTGCACTTTTAGAATTGTATACGCCATTACGATCAAAATTTTTTCACCTTCATACATGTACAGATCCCAAATACGAAGAGTTAAAGAAAATGGAATCTAAAAAAAATTTCAGTATTCAACTAAGGAAAAAATAAAGTCAAACATGATGAAATAAAAAAAATTATTTAAGAACAAGTGAATATATATATATATATATATATATATATATATATATATATATATATATATATATATATATATATATATATATATATATATATATATATATATATATATATATATATATATATATATATATATATATATATATATACAAAATCAACGAACGAAACGGATAAGACGGTGGTCAGGGGATAGGCGCGCATATGCTGTACTGGAGAGTTTTTTGTGTAGAATCTCAAACTTTAAAGTTATATCAACAACTGAAAATTTGCTAACAAGAATCCAGTTTTTTGTCCAATCTTTTTAAATTACTTTTCTTAAGAAGGGGGAAAAGATCGGAAGCATAAAGGACAGAATGATCACACTAAGCAGAATAAAGTTTGGCCAGCCCACGTCTATTATACCTCCCTCTGTTTGCAAAAATCTTTGCATAGCCAATCAGGATCTTTTTACTTATATCACAAACAGTACGCAGACGCAAGCTCGGAAGATTGCAAGTAATAGAGATACCAAGCCAACGGATACGATCAAAAAGAGGGATAGTGGATTACAGTAAAGGGGAGTAGCAGGAGTACAGTTATAGGGAAAAAAAACTCACGTTTATCTATATTAAGTGAAAGGCCAATATCAGAAAAAGCATCAGAAACTGTAGAGATCATTTGGGAGAGACCCTTTTTGAAACGACTAATCAAAAGCGAGTCGTCAGCATACGCAAGATAAGAAACATCCGCAAGACCAGAAAGGTATGTACCTGAAATCTTAGCCAGCACACTAGAAATACAAATCTTAAAAAGCGTAGGGGACAAACACCACCCTGCCTAACTCCTCCACGTAACCTTATAATAGTGTCTGGTGCAGATCTTAATTGAAGAAAAGAATTTGAATACTAAAACCTAAGAAGCCTTATAACAGAGCGATTGACCCCAGAATTATACAGAGAAAAAAGGAGCTGACTATGGACCACACTATCAAACGCTTTGGGAAGATCCAAAGCACAAATATAAGACCATTTCCCTTGGAAGAATTACCAACCAGTAAAGAAGACAGAATCTTATGCGCATGCTGACAACCCACCCCATGCCGAAAACCGAATTGGTTCTCACCCTCATTAATATTTTAAGTCAGAAAAGGTAGATGGATGTACTCAAAAACTTTGCTAATGTTACAAGAAACAGTAATAGGTTGATAGCAGGAAGAAGCAGTCGGTGACTTTCCCCTTTTTAAAATTTACGAAACAGTACCACACAGAAAACTCTCGGGTACGCTTGAAGTACATAGACACATTTGAAAAAGAAGCTGAAGGTAAGATATAAGGGGATGCAATCAATCGGCATATACATCTTAGAAATACCATCCTTACCTATTGAATCATATTTTAAACTTTTCACAGCATCAATTACGGAGGTTTGGGCACTGTATGGCGTTGCAAAAGGGTTGTACTGAAGAGGGGGATAAGAAGGCGAGTATATACAGAATACACAGAATAGTTATTCACCGAAAAAAATCGAAGAATAATGTTTATACTAAGCTGAAGGTGAAAGGCAGCTACTTGTCATAGTATCATCATTTAACTTTGTCAGAATTGATCACTTTTCACCAATCTTTCCTACTCACAGGAAAATCCATACCGCGGTAACATGCCGCCCTCAGATAACGTTTATATTCGGTTTATATATAGATCAGCCACACACTAAAACTTGGCCAACCAGATTCATTCTATATCTGGAGCCATAGTTTCGCTTTATTTTATTTTATTTTTTATCAACTTTAAA